>NC_052341.1:1216981-1256981 GCF_016432855.1 Salvelinus namaycush | reverse complement strand
CAGTGTGCTTGTATCTTATAGTAATGGCTACTCAGTGTTTGTATCTATATAGTAGGGTCTGACATACTCAGTGTGTTTGTATCTATATAGTAGGCCTACATCAGTGTGTGTAATTATAATAGTAGGCCTACATCATGGTTTGTTGTATTTATTATATAGGGCCTATATCTAGGTGTTGTATCTATGAAGCAGGCTACAGTCAGTGTATTGTATCTATATCTAGTAGGCCTACATCTCAGTGTGTTTGTATCTATTGGTAGGACCTACATCTCAGTGTGCTGTATCTATATAGTAGTGGCCTACATCAGTGTGCTGTATCTATATAGTATCGTGGCCTACATCTCATGTTTTATCTGTATAGGGCCTAATCTTTTGTACTAAATGTAGGGCCACTACATCAGTGTGCTGTATCTATATAGTAGGTGTCTCTGTTGAATCTATTAGAGGCATCGTGTGCTATATCTATATGTAAGGCCTACATCAGTGTGCTGTATCTATATAATAAGTGGCTACATCTAGCTTGTTTATCTATTCTAGCAGGGCCTACTAGTGTGCTGTATCTATTATAGTACGTGCCACATCTAGTGTCATTGTATCTATATAGTATGGGCCTACTCAGTGTGTGTATCTATTAGTAGGGCCTACATCAATGTATTGTATCTATATAGTAGGGCATACATCAGTGTGTTGTTCGATATTAGTAGGGCCTACTATCCAGTGTGTCTATAGTAATTGCCTACGCATGTCATGTATCTATAGGCCTACATCAGTGTGGCTTATCTATATAGTATGGCCTACTCAGTGTGCTGTATCTATAAGTAGGGCCTAATCCAGTGTTGTATCTATCATAAGTAGGGCCCTACATCAGTGGTGTTGTATATATATGTAGGGCCTACGATATCAGGGTGTTGATCTGAAAAGTCAATGTTTAATAAAAGGCAATCAGTTTTTATCTATATTAGTAGGGCCTACATCAAGTGTGTTGTATAATAGCCTATATTCATTGTGTGATCAGTAGAGCTACATCAGTGTGCTGTATCTATATAGTGGCTATGTGTAATCTATTCAGGCCATCAGTGTATTGTATCTATATGTAGGGTCCTATCATCTCAGGTGTGTTGTATTCCTTAAAATATAGTAGGGCCTACATCAGTGTGTGTATCATTAGTAGTACCATCTGGTATCTATATAAGTAGGGCCTTACATCAGTGTGTTTGTATATCTATATAGTAGTGCCTAATCTCAGTGTGTTGTATCTATATAGAGGGCCTACATCAGTGGCTTTTCTATATAGTCAGGCTTACACAGTGTGTATGTATCTATATAGGAGGGCCTCATCTATGGCTATAGTGCCTAGATGTGTTGATCTATAATAGTAGGGGCCTACATCAGTGTGCTGTATCTATTATAGTGGCTACATCAGTGTGTTTGTAATCTATATAGTATGGGCCTACATCAGTGTGCTTATCTATATAGTAGGGCCTACATCAGGTGTGTTCTATATGTAGGCTCACGTGGTGTATCATCTTATAGTGCATTTCAGTGTGTTGTATCTATATAGTATGGCGCCTACATCAGTGTTGCTATATACTATATAGTAGGGGCCTACATCATTGTTGGCTGTATCATATAGTATGGGCCTACTCTCAGCTTGTTTCATTTTATAGCAGGGCCTACTTAGTGTATTGTATCATATAGTAGGGCCGTACATCTCAGTGTGTTGTATCTATATAGTAGGGGCCTACCATTCAGTGTGCTTATCTATATAGTAGGGCCTACATCTCAGTGTGATGTATCTATATATAGGTCCTACATCCAGTGTGCTATATCCTATATAGTAGATGGCCTACATCAGTGTCTTGTATCTATATAGTAGGGCCTACATCAGTGTGCTTGTTCTATATAGGCAGGGCCTACGTACTGTGTGTAATATCTATATAGTAGGGTCCTACTATCAGTGTATTGTATCTATATAGTAGGGCCTACATCATGTTATTATCTATATAGTAGGGCCTACACAGTGTGCTGTTATGATACATATTAGTAGGGTCTTACATCAGTGTGCTGTATCTTATAGTAGGCCACATCTCAGCTGTGTTTCATTCTATAGAGAGGGCCTACATCAGTGTTTGTGTATCTATATAGTATGGCCTACATCAGTGTGTTTTATCTATATAGTAGGGCCTACATCTCAGTTATTGTATCTATATAGTAGGGCCTACTCAGTTGTATTGTATCTAATATAGTAGGGCCTACAGCAGTGTGTTGTATCTATATAGTTGGGCGCTACATAGTGTGCTGTATCTATAATAGTCAGGCCTACTCAGTTATTGTATCTAATAGTAGAGGTCCTACTTCGGTGTGTTGTCTATATTGTAGGCCTACATCAGTGTGCTGTATCTGATTGTAGGGCTACATCAGTGTGTTGTATCTATATAGTAGGGCCTACATCAGTGTGTTGTATCTATATTGTAGGCCTACATCGTGTGGCGTATCTTATATTGTAGGGCCTACATCAGTGTGCTGTTCTATCTAGCAGGTCCTACATCAGTGTATTGTATCTATATAGTAGGGCCTCTACATCGTTTTTGTATCTATATAGTAGGGCCTACATCAGTGTGCTGTATCTATATAGTAGGCGCTACATCAGTGGGGTGTTGTATCTATATAGTAGGGCCTACATCTCAGTGTGGTGTATCTATATAGTAGGGCTACATCATGTTTGCTGTAATCTATATAGTAGGGCCTAAATCAGTGTGTTGTATCTATAGAGTAGGGCCTACATCAGTGTGTTTGTATCTATATAGTAGGGCCTACATCAGTGTATTGTAATCTATATAGTAGGGCCTACTCAGTGTGTTGTATCTATATAGTAGGGCCTACTCGTGGTTCTATGCTATCTAACGTAGCCTACATCAGTTGTGTTGTATCTATATAGCAGGTGCCTACATCAGTGTATTGTATCTATATAAGTAGGGCCTACCATCTCGTGGTGTGTATCTATATAGTAGGGGCCTACATCGTGTGCTGTATCTATTAGTACGGGCTACATTCTCAGTGTATTGTTCTATATAGTAGCCTACATCATGTGCTGTGTTCTATATAGTAGGGCCTAACTCAGTGTGCTGTATCTATATAGTCGGTCCTACATCAGTGTGGCTGTACTATATAGTAGGGCTACATCAGTGTGTTGTTCTATATAGCAGGCCTACCTCAGTGTCTGTATCTATATAGTACGGCCTACGATTCTCAGTGTATTGTATCTATATAGTAGGGCCTACATCAGTGTGTTTGTATCTATATATTCGGGCCTACGATCCGGTATTTGTATCTATATAGTAGGCCTTACGTCAGTGTCTTGTATCTATATAGTAGGGCTACATCAGTGTGTTGTATCTATATTGTTAGGGCCTACATCATGTGCTGTATCTATATAGTATATGGCGCTACATCATTGTGATGTATCAATAATAAAAAAAATAGTAGGGCCTACATCAGTGTGCTGTATCTACATAGTAGGGCCCTACATCAGTGATGTATCTATTAAGTAGGGCTACATCGTGTGCTGTATCTCTATAGTGTGGGCCCTACCTCAGTGTGTTGTATCTATATAGTATGGCCTACATCAGTGTGCTGTATCGATATAGTAGGCCTACATCAGTGTATTGTATCTATATAGGAGGTCCTATATCTCAGTGTGTTGTATCTATATAGTAGGGCCTACATCAGTGTGTTTGTATAGTATATATAGTAGGGCCTTACATCAGTGTGTTGTATATATATATAGTAGGGCCTATATCTCAGTGTTTTTGTATCTATATAGCAGGGCCTCATCAGTGTAT
This sequence comes from Salvelinus namaycush, assembly GCF_016432855.1. Taxonomy (NCBI): domain Eukaryota; kingdom Metazoa; phylum Chordata; class Actinopteri; order Salmoniformes; family Salmonidae; genus Salvelinus; species Salvelinus namaycush. Next base: position 1,253,139 of record NC_052341.1, on the reverse strand, counting down.
TGTATCATATCTCAGGGCTACATCTCAGTGTGTTTATCTATATAGTAGGGCCTACATCTTGTGCTGTATCTATATAGTATGCCTACATCGTGTGTTTGTTCTATATATACTGGGCTACATCTCAGTGTGTTGTATCTATATAGTAAGGGCCTACATCAGTGGTGTTGTATCTATATAGTAGGGCCTACATCAGTGTGTTGTATCTATATAGTAGGGCCTTATATCGCCGTGTGTTGTATCTATATAGTAGGGCCTACATCATTGTGCTATATCTATATAATAGGGCCCTACATCAGTGTGCTGTATCATATAGTAGTGCCTACATCTCAGCTGTTTCATTTCTCTACAGGGCCTACATCATGTATTGTATCTATAATAGTAGGGCCTACATCAGTGGTATTGTTCTATATAGTAAGGCCTACATAGTGTGCTGTATCTATATAGTAGGGCCTACATCAGTGTGTGTGTAATCTATATAGTAGGCCTACTCTCAGTGTGTTGTATTATATATTAGGGCCTATATCTCATTGTTGTTGTATCTATATAGTAGGGCCTACAGCATTTTGCTGTATCTATATATTAGGGCCTACATCATGTGTTGTGTATCTATAAAGTATGGCCTACATCAGTGTTTGTATCTATAAGTAGGGCCTATTCTCAGTGTGTTTTATCTATATAATAGGAGCCTACTCTCAGTGTGTTGTATATATATAAGTAGGGCCTAAATTCTCAGTTTGTTGTATCTATATAGTAGGGCCTGACATGCAGTGTTCTGTATCTATATATTCGGGCCTTATATCTCAATGTATTGTATCTAGTCTAGGGATGGCCCTACATCAGTGGTGTTATATATATATATTAGGCCTATATCTCAGTGTGTTGTATCTATATAGTAGGGCCCTACATCAGTGTGCTGTATCTATATGTAGGGCCTACATCAGTGTGTTGTATCTTAATATAGCAGGCCTACATCATGTATTGTATCTTATAGTAGGGTCACATCTCAGTGGTTGTATCTATATAGGAGGGCCTACATCATGTGCTGTATACTATATATAGGTCCTACATCATTGTGTTGTATCTATATAGTAGGGCCACATCAGTGTGTGTATCTATATAGTAGGGCCTACATCTCATGTGTTGTATCTATATAGTAGGGGCCTACATCATTATTGTATCTATATAGCAGCTACATCAGTGTATTGTATCTATATAGTAGGGCCTACTCTCATGTTTTGTATCTATATAGTAGTGCCTACATCAAGTGTGCTGTATCTATATAGTAGGGCCACATCAGTGTGTTGTATCTAATAGTAGGGCCACATCAGTGTGCTATATCTATATGTAGGCCTACTCAGTGTGCTGGATCTATATAGTAGGGGGCCTACATCTCAGTGTGTTGTATCTATATAAGTGGGCCTACATCAGTGTGCTATTCTATATATTAGGGCCTACACAGTGTGCTGTATCTATATAGTAGGGCCTCATCCAGCTTGTTTCATTTCTATAGCAGGTGGGACCTACCTCAGTGTAATTGATCTATATAGTTAAGGGCCTTACATCTCAGTGTGTTGTATCTATATAGTAGAGGCTACATCATGTGTTTGTTATCTATAGTAGGTAGGGGCCTACATCTCAGTGTTATTGATCTATATAGTAGGGCCTACATCGTGTTGTGTATCTATATAGAAGGGCCGACATCAGTGTATTGTATCTATATAGTAGGCCTACATCAGTGTGTTGTATCTATATAGTAGGGCCTACATCAGTGTGTTTTGTTAATCTATAGATTAGGGCCTACATCGCCCAGTGTATTGTATCTATATAGTAGGGCCTACATCTCAGTGTATTGTAATCTATATGTAGGGCCTACATCAAGTGTGCTTATCTATATATTAAGGTAGGGCCTACATCAGTGGGTGCTGTATCTATATAGTAGGGCCTACATCATTGTGTTGTCTCTATTAGTAGGGCCTACCTCAGTGTGTTGTATCTATATAGTAGGCCTACATCAGTTGTGTGTATTCTATATCCGTAGGGCCTACATCTCATTGTGTTGTTATCTATATAGTAGGGCCTACATCAGGTGCTGTATCTATATAGTAGGGCCTACATCATTGTGGGGGTTGTATCTATATAGTAGGGCCTACATCAGTGTGTTGTATCTATATAGTTTAGGGCCTACATCAGTGTATTGGTATCTAGTATAGTGGCCTCTACACATGGTTGTATCTATCATAAGTAGGGCCCTACATCAGTGTGTGCTATCTATATAGTAGACTACATCAGTGTGTTGTAATCTATATAGCAGTGGCCTACTCATGTATTGTATTATATAGTCGGGCCTAACATCTCAAGTGTGTTTGTATATATATTAGTAGGGCCTACTCAGTTGTGCTGTATTATATAGTACGCGCCTACATATCAGTGTATTGTATCTATATGGTAGGGAACTACATCAGTGTGCTGTATCTATATAGTAGGCCTACATCAGTGTGCTGGTCTATATAGTAGGGCTACATCAGTGTGCGCTGGTATCTATATAGTAGGGCCTACATCAGTGTGTTGTATCTATATAGCAGGGCCTACATCAGTGTGCTGTACTATATAGTACGGCTAAATCTCAGGTATTGTATCTATATACGTAGGGCTTACATCAGTGTGTTGTGATCTATATAGTAGGCGCCTACATTCAGTGATTGTATCTATATAGTAGGGCCATGACACCAGTGTATTGTATCTATATAGTAGGGCCTACAATCAGTGTGTTGTATCATATTTGTAGGGCCTACATCAGTGTGCTGTATTATATAGTAGGGCCTACATCAGTGTGATGTAGCTATATAGTAGGGCCTACATCAGTGTGCTGTAATCTACATAGTAGGGCCTCCTACATAGTGTGATGTATCTATATGTAGGGCCTAATCAGTGTGCTGTATCTATTAGTAGGGCCTACATCAGTGTGTTGTATCTATATAGTAGGGCCTACATCAGTGTGCTGTATTATATAGTAGGGCCTACATCAGTGTATTGTATCTATATAGTAGGGTCTATATCTCAGTGTGTTGTATCTATATAGTAGGGCCTAATCAGTGTGTTGTATATATATTAGTAGGGCCTACATCAGTGTTTGTATATATATATAGTAGGCCTATATCTCAGGGTGTTGTATCTATATAGCAGGGCCTACATCAGTGTATTGTATCTATATAGTAGGGCCTACATCTCAGTGTGTTGTATCTATATAGTAGGGCCTACTCAGTGTGCTGTAAGCTATATAGTAGGGCCTACATCAATGTGTTGTATCTATATAGTAGGCCTATCTCGTGTGGTTGGTATCTATATAGTAGGGCCTACATCAGTGTGTTGTATCTATATAGTAGGGCCTACATCAGTGTTTGTATCTATATAGTAGGGCCTATATCTCAGTGTGTTGTATCTATATAGTAGGCCTACATCAGTGTGCTATATCTATATAGTAGGGCTACATCAGTGTGCTGTATCTATATAGTAGGGCCTACATACTCAGCTTGTTCATTTCTCTAGCGGCCTACATCAGTTATTGTATCTATATAGTAGGGCCTACATCAGTGTATTGTATCTATAGTAGGGCCTACATCAGTGTGCTGTATCTATATAGTAGGGCCTACATCAGTGTGTTGTATCTATATAGTAGGGCCTACATCTCAGTGTGTTGTATATATATAGTAGGGCCTATATCTCAGTGTGTTGTATCTATATAGTAGGGCCTACCATCAGATGTGCTGTATCTATATATTAGGGTTACATCGTGTGTTGTATCTATATAGTAGGGCCTACATCAGTGTGTTGTATCTATATAGTAGGGCCTATATCTCAGTGTGTTGTATCTATATAATAGGGCCTACATCTCAGTGTGTTGTATATATATAGTAGGGCCTATATCTCAGTGTGTTGTATCTATATAGTAGGGCCTACATCAGTGTTCTGTATCTATATAGTAGGGCCTATATCTCAGTGTATTGTATCTATATAGTAGGGCCTACATCAGTGTGTTGTATATATATAGTAGGGCCTATATCTCAGTGTGTTGTATCTATATAGTAGGGCCTACATCAGTGTGCTGTATCTATAATAGGGCCTACATCAGTGTGTTGTATCTATATAGCAGGGCATACATCAGTGTATTGTATCTATATAGTGGGCCTACATCTCAGTTGTGTTGTACTATATAGTAGGGCCTACATCAGTGTGCTGTATCTATTAGTAGGGCACATCAGTGTGTTGTATCTATATAGTAGGGCCTACATCAGTGTGTGGTATCTATATATAGGCCTACATCTCAGTGTGTTGTATCTATATAGTAGGGCCTACATCAGTGTTTGTATCTATATGCAGGGCCTACATCAGTGTATTGTATCTATATAGTAGGGCCTACATCTCAGTGTGTTGTATCTATATAGTAGGTAGCCTACATCATGTGCTGTATCTATAAGAGGTAGCCACAGTCCCCGTGTGTGTATCTATATAGTAGGCCTACATCAGTGGTGCTATATCTATATAGTAGGGCCTACATCAGTGTGTCTGTATCTATATAGTAGGGCCTACATCTCAGTGTGTTGTATCTATATAGTAGGGCCTACTCAGTGTGCTATATCTATATAGTAGGGCCTACATCAGTGTGCTGTATCTATATAGTAGGGCCTACACTCTCAGCTTGTTCATTTCTATAGCAGGGCCTACATCAGTGTATTGTATCTATATAGTAGGGCCTACATCTCAGTGTGTTGTATCTATATAGTAGGGCCTACTCAGTGTGTTGTATCTATATAGTAGGGCCTACATCTCAGTGTGATGTATCTAATATAGTAGGGCCTACATCAGTGTGTTGTATCTATATAGTAGGGCCTACACAGTGTATTGTATCTATATAGTAGGGCCTACATCAGTGTGTTGTATCTATATAGTAGGGCCTACATCAGTGTGTTGTATCTATATAGTAGGGCCTACATCAGTGTATTGTATCTATATAGTAGGGCCTACATCTCAGTGTATTGTATCTATATAGTAGGGCCTACATCAGTGTGCTGTATCTATATAGTAGGGCCTACATCAGTGTGCTGTATCTATATAGTAGGGCCTACATCAGTGTGTTGTATCTATATAGTAGGGCCTACATCAGTGTGTTGTATCTATATAGTAGGGCCTACATCAGTGTGTTGTATCTATATAGTATAGAAGCCACAAAGGGCATCCTACGAACAGCATCTGATTCAGCTTCAAACCAAGAGGAATATCCACTACACACAAACACACACACACACTCACAGGCCCACACACACACACACACAACCCCCAATGTCATCTGCCACTGTGACATAAAAATACATGTCTCCAGAAACAGAGCAACATTTATAGATAGATATGACTTACCTGTGTTCCACCCAGAGGAGAGGAGAGGACGGCACGGGACAAACATGAAACAATAACAGAAAACAATATTTGTTTAGAAACAAGGAACAGGGACTAGGACGGAGGGAGGGGAGGGAGGGATGTCTGTTTTTATGGTAGGGTTGACATGGTGCTTACCCCGTCTTTGGTTTCTAGTGGGAAGAACACACAGCATGGATGGATTGAGAGAAAGAGAGACGGATTGAGATTGGTAGAGAGAAAGGAAGGATAGAGAGGTAGAGAGTAGAGAATGGTGTCTAGACCTATGACAGTAGCAAGGCCCTGTACCAGAACAGGAGAGAATGGTGTCTAGTCCTATGACAGTAGCAAGGCCCTGTACCAGAAGAGGAGAGAATGGTGTCTAGGCCTATGACAGTAGCAAGGCCCTGTACCAGAACAGTAGAGAATGGTGTCTAGGCCTATGACAGTAGCAAGGCCCTGTACCAGAACAGTAGAGAATGGTGTCTAGGCCTATGACAGTAGCAAGGCCCTGTACCAGAACAGTAGAGAATGGTGTCTAGGCCTATGACAGTAGCAAGGCCCAGTACCAGAACAGGAGAGAATGGTGTCTAGGCCTATGACAGTAGCAAGGCCCTGTACCAGAACAGTATAGAATGGTGTCTAGTCCTATGACAGTAGCAAGGCCCTGTACCAGAACAGGAGAGAATGGTGTCTAGTCCTATGACAGTAGCAAGGCCCTGTACCAGAACAGTAGAGAATGGTGTCTAGGCCTATGACAGTAGCAAGGCCCTGTACCAGAACAATAGAGAATGGTGTCTAGTCCTATGACAGTAGCAAGGCCCTGTACCAGAACAGGAGAGAATGGTGTCTAGACCTATGATAGTAGCAAGGCCCTGTACCAGAACAGTAGAGAATGGTGTCTAGGCCTATGACAGTAGCAAGGCCCTGTACCAGAACAGGAGAGAATGGTGTCTAGGCCTATGACAGTAACAAGGCCCTGTACCAGAACAGTAGAGAATGGTGTCTAGACCTATGACAGTAGCAAGGCCCTGTACCAGAACAGTAGAGAATGGTGTCTAGGCCTATGACAGTAGCAAGGCCCTGTACCAGAACAGGAGAGAATTGTGTCTAGTCCTATGACAGTAGCAAGGCCCTGTACCAGAACAGTAGAGAATGGTGTCTAGACCTATGACGTAGCAAGGCCCTGTACCAGAAAGTAGAGAATGGTGCCTAGACCTATGACAGTAGCAAGGCCCTGTACCAGAACAGTGAGAGATGGTGTCCAGGCCTATGACAGTAACAAGGCCCTGTACCAGAACAGTAGAGAATGGTGTCTAGGCCTATGACAGTAGCAAGGCCTGTACCAGAACAGTAGAGAATGGTGTCTAGGCCTATGACAGCAAGGCCCTGTACCAGAACAGTAGAGAATGGTGTCTAGGCCTATGACAGTAGCAAGGCCCTGTACCAGAACAGTAGAGAATGGTGTCTAGACCTATGACAGTAGCAAGGCCCTGTACCGCAAACAGTATAGAATGGTGTCTAGACCTATGATAGTAGCAAGGCCCTGTACCAGAACAGGAGAGAATGGTGTCTAGGCCTATGACAGTAGCAAGCCCTGTACCAAACAGGAGAGAATGGTGTCTAGACCTATGACAGTAGCAAGGCCCTGTACCAGAACAGGAGAGAATGGTGTCTAGACCTATGACAGTAGCAAGGCCCTGTACCAGAACAGGAGAGAATGGTGTCTAGACCTATGACAGTAACAAGGCCCTGTACCAGAACAGGAGAGAATGGTGTCTAGTCCTATGACAGTAGCAAGGCCCTGTACCAGAACAGTAGAGAATGGTGTCTAGTCCTAGACAGTAGCAAGGCCCTGTACCAGAACAGGAGAGAATGTGTCTAGACCTATGACAGTGCAAGGCCCTGTACCAGAACAGGAGAGAATGGTGTCTAGTCCTATGACAGTAGCAAGGCCCTGTACCAGAACAGGAGAGAATGGTGTCTAGGCCTATGACAGTAGCAAGGCCCTGTACCAGAACAGGAGAGAATGGTGTCTAGGCCTATGACAGTAGCAAGGCCCTGTACCAGAACAGTATAGAATGGTGTCTAGTCCTATGACAGTAGCAAGGCCCTGTACCAAACAGGAAGAATGGTGTCTAGTCCTATGACAGTAGCAAGGCCCTGTACCAGAACAGGAGAGAATGGTGTCTAGACCTATGATAGTAGCAAGGCCCTGTACCAGAACAGTAGAGAATGGTGTCTAGGCCTATGACAGTAGCAAGGCCCTGTACCAGAACAGGAGAGAATGGTGTCTAGGCCTATGACAGTAACAAGGCCCTGTACCAGAACAGTAGAGAATGGTGTCTAGACCTAGACAGTAGCAAGGCCTGTACCAGAACAGTAGAGAATGGTGTCTAGGCCTATGACAGTAGCAAGGCCCTGTACCAGAACAGGAGAGAATTGTGTCTAGTCCTATGACAGTAGCAAGGCCCTGTACCAGAACAGTAGAGAATGGTGTCTAGACCTATGACAGTAGCAAGGCCCTGTACCAGAACAGTAGAGAATGGTGCCTAGACCTATGACAGTAGCAAGGCCCTGTACCAGAACAGTAGAGAATGGTGTCCAGGCCTATGACAGTAACAAGGCCCTGTACCAGAACAGTAGAGAATGGTGTCTAGGCCTATGACAGTAGCAAGGCCCTGTACCAGAACAGTAGAGAATGGTGTCTAGGCCTATGACAGTAGCAAGGCCCTGTACCAGAACAGTAGAGAATGGTGTCTAGGCCTATGACAGTAGCAAGGCCCTGTACCAGAACAGTATAGAATGGTGTCTAGACCTATGATAGTAGCAAGGCCCTGTACCAGAACAGGAGAGAATGGTGTCTAGACCTATGACAGTAGCAAGGCCCTGTACCAGAACAGGAGAGAATGGTGTCTAGACCTATGACAGTAGCAAGGGCCCTGTACCAGAACAGGAGAGAATGGTGTCTAGACCTATGACAGTCAAGGCCCTGTCCAGAACAGGAGAGAATGGTGTCTAGACCTATGACAGTAACAAGGCCCTGTACCAGAACAGGAGAGAATGGTGTCTAGTCCTATGACAGTAGCAAGGCCCTGTACCAGAACAGTAGAGAATGGTGTCTAGTCCTATGACAGTAGCAAGGCCCTGTACCAGAACAGGAGAGAATGGTGTCTAGACCTATGACAGTAGCAAGGCCCTGTACCAGAACAGGAGAGAATGGTGTCTAGTCCTATGACAGTAGCAAGGCCCTGTACCAGAACAGGAGAGAATGGTGTCTAGGCCTATGACAGTAGCAAGGCCCTGTACCAGAACAGAGAGAATGTGTCTAGCCTAGACGTAGCAAGGCCCTGTACCAGAACAGTATAGAATGGTGTCTAGTCCTATGACAGTAGCAAGGCCCTGTACCAGAACAGGAGAGAATGGTGTCTAGTCCTATGACAGTAGCAAGGCCCTGTACCAGAACAGGAGAGAATGGTGTCTAGACCTATGATAGTAGCAAGGCCCTGTATAAGCTAGAAATAACCATTGTTTTAGTGCTTGAGTCATGGATAGTTCCGTTTCGACATGCTGTTAGTACAGACGTTTATGTTTGTGGGTGATGGTTGCTGTGATGATGATTGTCTCTACCGGAACAGGAACATGCCCGGCTGAGGTTGAGAATGGTTTTTATAAATGATCTAGCTAAAGAAAGACAATATATTCTAATTATATGTTGAGGGAGAATATATATACTGTATGTGGGATATATGTGGGATATATGTGGGATATGTGGGATATATGTGGGATATATGTGGGATATATGTGGGATATATGTGGGATATATGTGGGATATATGTGTAATATGTGGGATATATGTGTAATATGTGGGATATATGTGTAATATGTGGGATATATGTGTAATATGTGGGATATATGTGTAATATGTGGGATATATGTGGGATATATGTGTAATATGTGGGATATATGTGTAATATGTGGGATATATGTGTAATATGTGGGATATATGTGGGATATATGTGTAATATGTGGGATATATGTGGGATATATGTGGGATATATGTGGGATATATGTGTAATATGTGGGATATATGTGTAATATGTGGGATATATGTGGGATATGTGGGATATATGTGGGATATATGTGGGATATATGTGGGATATATGTGGGATATATGTGGGATATATGTTGGATATATGTTGGATATATGTGGGATATATGTGGGATATATGTGGGATATATGTGTAATATGTGGGATGTATGTGGGATATATGTGGGATATATGTGGGATATATGTGTAATATGTGGATATATGTGTAATAGTGGGATATATGTATAATATGTGGGATATATGTTGATATAGTGTAATTGTGGGATATATGTTGATATATGTAATATGTGGATATGGTATATGTGGATATATGTGTAATATGTGGGATATATGTAATATGTGGGATATATGTGGATATGTGGGATATATGTGTAATATGTGTGATTGTGGGATATGTGGGATATATGTATATGTGGATATATGTAATGGTGGATTATGTGGGATATGTGGGATATATGTGGGATATATTTGGGGTATTGTGGGATATATGTGGGATATATGTGGGATATATGTTGGATATATGTTGGATATATGTGGGATATATGTGGGATATATGTGTAATATGTGGGATATATGTGTAATATGTGGGATATATGTGTAATATGTGGGATATATGTTGGATATATGTGTAATATGTGGGATATATGTGGGATATATGTGTAATATGTGGGATATATGTTGGATATATGTGTAATATGTGGGATTATATGTGGATATATGTTATATGTGGGTTATGTATATGTGTAATATGTGGGATATATGTTGGATATATGTGTAATATGTGGGATATATGTTGGATATGTGGGATATATGTGGGATATATGTGGGATATATGTGTAATATGTGGGATATATGTTGGATATATGTGTAATATGTGGGATATATGTTGGATATATGTGAGATGTATGTGAGATGTATGTGAGATGTATGTGGGATATATGTTGGATATATGTGTAATATGTGGGATATATGTGGGATATATGTGTAATATGTGGGATATATGTGGGATATATGTGAGATGTATGTGAGATGTATGTGAGATGTATGTGAGATGTATGTGGGATATATGTGGGATATATGTTGGATATATGTGAGATGTATGTGGGATATATGTGGGATATATGTTGGATATATGTGAGATGTATGTTGGATATATGTGAGATGTATGTGGGAGAAAAATAAATTAAACCTAAGTGGCTATGGTCTGTATTATCTGTGTTTTGGGAAAGTCCAGTAATTGTATCTAGGCCAGGAACTGATGAAAACAAGTTGACTGTGCGTAACAGGCTTTTCATACAGTCTGATTTGTCCAGGTGCTTGTGTGCTCTACCCATTAAACCATTGTAGGTCAGTGATGCTTGTGTGCTCTACCCATTAAACCATTGTAGGTCAGTGATGCTTGTGTGCTCTACCCATTGTAGGTCAGTGATGCTTGTGTGTGGGAGGTTTTTTTTGCTTTTTCGTTTACCCATTGATAGGCCAACTCACTCTCTGAACCAAAACATATTCTCTGGGTGATGGAAGCTTGTTTACCTGTCTAATTAGAACATTTTGGAATATAATATATATTTGTGTCTGGTTTGAAATGGTGTAACTGTTTGTAATAATTTCCTCGTTTTATATAACACAAAAATAACATGCACGTGGAAACACACACACGTTAGACAAAGGTACACATGAACACACGCAGACACACACGCACACACACGTTAGACAAATGTACACATGAACACACGCAGATACACACACACACACACACACACACACACACACACACACACACACACACACACACGCTCACACAAGCACAGCATCTGACCATTAGTCCTAATCCAAACTCTGAGACAGTGCTCTTTGGTTCAGCCAGTCACTTCTTCGTTCCCTCAGGATTTACTATGGGTTTCATTCCAAATGACACCCTATACCCTATATAATGCACTACTTTTGACCAGGACTGGCACCCTATTCCCTTATAGAGTGCACTACTTTTTACCAGGGCCCTAGATAGGGAATGGGGTGTCATTTGGGATGTGGAGTTAGTAGACGATGAGATCAGTACAAGAAACTTACCAAGGAGATAGTTACGAGACGCTCCTCACCTCTGTTACGAGACGCTCCTCACCTCTGTTACGAGGCGCTCCTCACCTCTGACCTAGGCTCTCCTCATCTCTGTTACGAGGCGCTCCTCACCTCTGTTACGAGGCTCTCCTCACCTCTGTTACGAGGCGTTCCTCACCTCTGTTACGAGGCTCTCCTCACCTCTGTTACGAGGCTCTCCTCACCTCTGTTACGAGGCTCTCCTCACCTCTGTTACGAGGCTCTCCTCACCTCTGTTACGAGGCTCTCCTCACCTCTGTTACGAGGCTCTCACCTCTGTTACGAGGCTCTCACCTCTGTTACGAGGCGCTCCTCACCTCTGTTACGAGGCGCTCCTCACCTCTGTTACGAGGCTCTCCTCACCTCTGTTACGAGGCGCTCCTCACCTCTGTTACGATGCGCTCCTCACCTCTGTTACGAGGCTCTCCTCACCTCTGTTACGAGGCTCTCCTCACCTCTGTTACGAGACGCTTCTCACCTCTGTTACGAGACGCTCCTCACCTCTGTTACGAGGCGCTCCTCACCTCTGTTACGAGGCGCTCCTCACCTCTGTTACGAGGCTCTCCTCACCTCTGTTACGAGGCTCTCCTCACCTCTGTTACGAGGCGCTCCTCACCTCTGTTACGAGGCTCTCCTCACCTCTGTTACGAGGCTCTCCTCACCTCTGTTACGAGGCTCTCCTCACCTCTGTTACGAGGCTCTCCTCACCTCTGTTGCGAGGCTCTCCTCACCTCTGTTACGAGGCGCTCCTCACCTCTGTTACGAGGCTCTCCTCACCTCTGTTACGAGGCGCTCCTCACCTCTGTTACGAGGCGCTCCTCACCTCTGTTATGAGGCGCTCCTCACCTCTGTTACGAGGCTCTCCTCACCTCTGTTACGAGGCTCTCCTCACCTCTGGCCTAGGCTCTCCTCACCTCTGTTACGAGGCACTCCTCACCTCTGTTACGAGGCTCTCCTCACCTCTGTTACGAGGCTCTCCTCACCTCTGTTACGAGGCGCTCCTCACCTCTGTTACGAGGCGCTCCTCACCTCTGTTACGATGCGCTCCTCACCTCTGTTACGAGGCTCTCCTCACCTCTGTTACGAGGCTCTCCTCACCTCTGTTACGAGACGCTTCTCACCTCTGTTACGAGACGCTCCTCACCTCTGTTACGAGGCGCTCCTCACCTCTGTTACGAGGCGCTCCTCACCTCTGTTACGAGGCTCTCCTCACCTCTGTTACGAGGCTCTCCTCACCTCTGTTACGAGGCGCTCCTCACCTCTGTTACGAGGCTCTCCTCACCTCTGTTACGAGGCTCTCCTCACCTCTGTTACGAGGCTCTCCTCACCTCTGTTACGAGGCTCTCCTCACCTCTGTTACGAGGCTCTCCTCACCTCTGTTACGAGGCGCTCCTCACCTCTGTTACGAGGCTCTCCTCACCTCTGTTACGAGGCGCTCCTCACCTCTGTTACGAGGCGCTCCTCACCTCTGTTACGAGGCGCTCCTCACCTCTGTTACGAGGCTCTCCTCACCTCTGTTACGAGGCTCTCCTCACCTCTGGCCTAGGCTCTCCTCACCTCTGTTACGAGACACTCCTCACCTCTGTTATGAGGCTCTCCTCACCTCTGTTACGAGGCTCTCCTCACCTCTGTTACGAGGCGCTCCTCACCTCTGTTACGAGGCGCTCCTCACCTCTGTTACGAGGCGCTCCTCACCTCTGTTACGAGGCTCTCCTCACCTCTGTTACGAGGCGCTCCTCACCTCTGGCCTAGGCGCTCCTCACCTCTGTTACGAGGCGCTCCTCACCTCTGTTACGAGGCTCTCCTCACCTCTGTTACGAGGCTCTCCTCACCTCTGTTACGACGCTCTCCTCACCTCTGTTACGAGGCTCTCCTCACCTCTCTGTTACGAGGCGCTCCTCACCTCTGTTACGAGGCGCTCCTCACCTCTGTTACGAGGCGCTCCTCACCTCTGTTACGAGGCGCTCCTCACCTCTGTTACGAGGCTCTCCTCACCTCTGTTACGAGGCTCTCCTCACCTCTGTTACGAGGCTCTCCTCACCTCTGTTACGAGGCTCTCCTCACCTCTGTTACGAGGCTCTCCTCACCTCTGTTACGAGGCTCTCCCCACCTCTGTTACGAGGCGCTCCTCACCTCTGTTACGATGCGCTCCTCACCTCTGTTACGAGGCGCTCCTCACCTCTGTTACGAGGCGCTCCTCACCTCTGTTACGAGGCGCTCCTCACCTCTGTTACGAGGCTCTCCTCACCTCTGTTACGAGGCGCTCCTCACCTCTGTTACGAGGCGCTCCTCACCTCTGTTACGAGGCTCTCCTCACCTCTGTTACGAGGCTCTCCTCACCTCTGTTACGAGGCTCTCCTCACCTCTGTTACGAGGCGCTCCTCACCTCTGTTACGAGGCGCTCCTCACCTCTGTTACGAGGCGCTCCTCACCTCTGTTACGAGGCTCTCCTCACCTCTGTTACGAGGCGCTCCTCACCTCTGTTACGAGGCGCTCCTCACCTCTGTTACGAGGCGCTCCTCACCTCTGTTACGAGGCGCTCTTCACCTCTGTTACGAGGCGCTCCTCACCTCTGTTACGAGGCGCTCCTCACCTCTGTTACGAGTCGCTCCTCACCTCTGTTACGAGGCTCTCCTCACCTCTGTTACGAGGCGCTCCTCACCTCTGTTACGAGGCTCTCCTCACCTCTGTTACGAGGAGCTCCTCACCTCTGTTACGAGGCGCTCCTCACCTCTGTTACGAGGGGCTCCTCACCTCTGGCCTAGGCGCTCCTCACCTCTGGCCTAGGCACTCCTCACCTCTGGCCTAGGCTCTCCTCACCTCTGGCCTAGGCTCTCCTCACCTCTGTTACGAGGCGCTCCTCACCTTTGTTACGAGGCGCTCCTCACCTCTGTTACGAGGCTCTCCTCACCTCTGTTACGAGGCGCTCCTCACCTCTGTTACGAGGCGCTCCTCACCTCTGTTACGAGGCTCTCCTCACCTCTGTTACGAGGCTCTCCTCACCTCTGTTACGAGGCTCTCCTCACCTCTGTTACGAGGCTCTCCTCACCTCTGTTACGAGGCTCTCCTCACCTCTGTTACGAGGCTCTCCTCACCTCTGTTACGAGGCTCTCCTCACCTCTGTTACGAGGCTCTCCTCACCTCTGTTACGAGGCGCTCCTCACCTCTGGCCTAGGCGCTCCTCACCTCTCTGTTACGAGGCGCTCCTGACCTCTGTTACGAGGCTCTCCTCACCTCTGGCCTAGGCGCTCCTCACCTCTGGCCTAGACGCTCCTCACCTCTGGCCTAGGCGCTCCTCACCTCTGGCCTAGGCGCTCATCACCTCTGGCCTAGGTGCTCCTCACCTCTGTTACAAGGCGCCCCTCATCTATGGCCTAGGCGATCCTCACCTCTAGGGCACAGGATGTAGCTCTTGGATGGATTTACAGTTTGAAATGATGACAAGATTAACTGAAACCAGCCAGACGCTGTGAGGAGATGAGATGAGGAGACAGGGCCTGGGGATAGCTAGGAAGACGTTGTGAGGAGATGAGGAGATGAGGAGATAAGATGAGGAGACCGGGCCTGGGGATAGCTAGGAAGACATTGTGAGGAGATGAGGAGATGAGGAGACAGGGCCTGGGGATAGCTAGGAAGACGTTGTGAGGAGATGAGGAGACAGGGCCTGGGGATAGCTAGGAAGACGTTGTGAAGAGATGAGGAGATGAGGAGATAAGATGAGGAGACCGGGCCTTGGGATAGCTAGGAAGACGTTGTGAGGAGATGAGGAGATGAGGAGATAAGATGAGGAGACCGGGCCTGGGGATAGCTAGGAAGAAGTTGTGAGGAGATGAGGAGACGGGGCCTGGGGATAGCTAGGAAGAAGTTGTGAGGAGATGAGGAGATGAGATGAGGAGACGGGGCCTGGGGATAGCTAGGAAGACATTGTGAGGAGATGAGGAGATGAGGAGACAGGGCCTGGGGATAGCTAGGAAGACATTGTGAGGAGATGAGGAGACGGGGCCTGGGGATAGCTAGGAAGACATTGTGAGGAGATGAGGAGATGAGGAGACAGGGCCTGGGGATAGCTAGGAAGACATTGTGATGAGATGAGGAGATGAGGAGATGAGGAGACGGGGCCTGGGGATAGCTAGGAAGACGTTCTGAGGAGATGAGGAGATGAGGAGATGAAATGAGGAGACAGGGCCTGGGGATAGCTAGGAAGACGTTGTGTTATATGTGCTTCAACACCTACAATTCAGTACACATGAATCTCCCTGAATGATGCGCTGTTGATGGGTTCATCTCTCGTGTTGTAAATTGCTTTGAGCATCTGGGAAAGTGCTAATGTCAGTCAATCAATACAATTACATCTTCCAATGGCAGTGAAAACTCAAACACAATCTTTACAAATGTTACCCCACTGAAGTGAGTTTCAGAAAGTCTCTGTATTTATCAAGCATGCTATTAAACCCTTTTAATAGGACATAACCACCAGACCATTACAGCACCTAAACATAGACATCAGGATGGGGTATGATTCAGTCAGCTAGTCAGATGTTCAGTTAGCTGCATAATGGTGGTGGATTAGGGACTAATTTGTCCCTGGCACAATACAGAAGACAGGGTGGCGCTAGCTGGCAGATGCTAACACACACACACACACACACACACACACACACACACACACACACACACACACACACACACACACAAGACAGGGTGGTTGCACTAGACAGATGCTAACTGGTAGCAGCAACCCTCCATTAAAACATAGTTGAATTACAGCACAGCTATTATTAAAAGCTACATATACACATCTGCTAGCCTGATTAAGACACAAGCTGCCTGATTAAAACACCAGCTGCCTGATTAAGACACAAGCTGCCTGATTAAGACACAATCTGCCTGATTAAGACACAATCTGCCTGATTAAGACACAAGCTGCCTGATTAAGACACAAGCTGCCTGATTAAGACACAAGCTGCCTGATTAAGACACAAGCTGCCTGATTAAGACACCAGCTGCCTGATTAAGACACCAGCTGCCTGATTAAGACACCAGCTGCCTGATTAAGACACAAGCTGCCTGATTAAGACACCAGCTGCCTGATTAAGACACAAGCTGCCTGATTAAGACACCAGCTGCCTGATTAAGACACAAGCTGCCTGATTAAGACACAAGCTGCCTGATTAAGACACAAGCTGCCTGATTAAGACACCAGCTGTCTGATTAAG
This sequence comes from Salvelinus namaycush, assembly GCF_016432855.1. Lineage (NCBI taxonomy): Eukaryota > Metazoa > Chordata > Actinopteri > Salmoniformes > Salmonidae > Salvelinus > Salvelinus namaycush. Next base: position 1,236,306 of record NC_052341.1, on the reverse strand, counting down.
ACACAAGCTGCCTGATTAAGACACAAGCTGCCTGATTAAGACACAAGCTGCCTGATTAAGACACCAGCTGCCTGATTAAAACACCAGCTGCCTGATTAAAACACAAGCTGCCTGATTAAGACACAAGCTGCCTGATTAAGACACCAGCTGCCTGATTAAGACACCAGCTGCCTGATTAAGACACCAGCTGCCTGATTAAAACACAAGCTGCCTGATTAAAACACAAGCTGCCTGATTAAGACACAAGCTGCCTGATTAAAACACAAGCTGCCTGATTAAGACACAAGCTGCCTGATTAAGACACAAGCTGCCTGATTAAGACACAAGCTGCCTGATTAAGACACAAGCTGCCTGATTAAGACACAAGCTGCCTGATTAAGACACAAGCTGCCTGATTAAGACACAAGCTGCCTGATTAAAACACAAGCTGCCTGATTAAGACACAAGCTGCCTGATTAAGACACAAGCTTAGAGTAAACTAATGCACAACAATACTTAGGCCTCTACTTCCAGCTTATACCATACTAAATACATTTTATGGAGACGATATATTTCACAATAGTTATCTTTTGATTTTAGTCCCACCCTTCAGCTACCCTTAATGCCGACTGATAAGTTCCTTACTTTCTCCCCTTTCCACTTGCCTCTTTCATGTTTGCAGTTATGCTGCAATTAGTTGGTTGTTATTTTGAGTAGAGCAGACATTTCTATAAATTTTTGTTAGCTGCATGTTTGACATAATTCGACCAGTCCTATTTATGATATAATTTACAAAGATTATAAAAATAAAAAAATTATTCCAATTATTATATTTGAGTTTAAACATAATATTATTTCTGGTGGCTGAAACAAAAATTGCAATCAACTTTCAATGGCTTGTTTTAAAAATAGCTATATTTTGGAGATTATTTCATTTTCAACTAACCGAAAGTGAGAGGCTGAAATCTGAATAAGGGAAAATTCTACATTCCACATTCTAGAACATGGGGTTTGCCATGTTACTTACTAATCTGCTAGAGAACCAGTTCGGATATAAGTTTACCTTTTGTATGACTGAAGACTTTAGTGAGAGGTCTAATGCTTTAATATTTAATCATTTCTGCCCTCCGAATTTATATTTATGAATTTTTTTATGGAATATTTTTTGCTCATATTGTTTAAAAACCAAGTCACTAGGTGTAGGCATGGTCATAAGCAAATAGGTAAACTGGGATATGACAAAATAGTTAATCAGGGTGATTCTTCCACAAATACGCAGGTATTTGTCTTTCCATGGAAGCAAGATTTTATCTATTTTTGCTAACTTTTTATTAAAATGTATTGTAGTGAGATGATATTTTTCAGAATATGAATACAGATTATATCCACTTCACCATCAGACCATTTTATTGATAAACTACACCGTAATGTAAACTTTTTTTTATATATGTTTTATCCAATACATAATATAGTACATTTATCATCATTTGGTTTTAATCCAGAAAGGGTAGAACAAGTATCTAGATCCTCTATGAGGCCGTTGTAACGGTAGTCCTCCTCCTCTTCATCCGAAGAGGAGGAGCATGGATTGAACCAAGGCGCAGCGTTGTGAAATGACATGATTTATTAAGACACGACAAAACAACGAAGACAAAGAACGAACTATACTTGAATAATTAACAAAACAAAATAAACGATGTAGACAGACCTGGACGACGAACTTACATGAAACACGAAGAACGCAATAACAGGAAAAACTGACTACACAAAAACCGAACGAACAAACATACCGAGAACAGTCCCGTGTGGCGTAACATACAGACACTGACACAGGAGACAACCACCCACAACGAACACTGTGAAACAACCTACCTAAATATGACTCTCAATTAGAGGAAACGCCAAACACCTGCCTCTAATTGAGAGCCATACCAGGCAACCCTTAAACCAACATAGAAACAGAAAACATAGAATGCCCACCCAAACTCACGTCCTGACCAACTAACACATACAACAAACTAACAGAAATAGGTCAGGAACGTGACAGCCGTGGAGGGATTTTAAATGTGGTTTTAAAAGAAAACCTGAATCATCAGCGTATAATGACACCTTTGTTTTTAAACCCTGCGTTTTTTACCCCTTGATATTATTGTTGGATCTGATTTTAATAGTTAACATTTCGATGACAATAATTAATAGTTATGCCGATGGTGGACAACGTTGTTCTACTCCTCTTGACAGTTTAATACTTTCTGAGAAGTAGCAATTATAAACTATTTTACGCAATAATACAAACTTATATGTGTGAAATATGACAAATATCAGCACCCATAAAATGACTATGAAATAGGAAATATGCAGCAGCTGGCAGAACTTGAGTTAGCTAGCTCTTTCTCACACATGCTCAGAGACAGACAAACACACAGACAGACAGACAGACAGACAGACAGACAGACAGACAGACAGACAGACAGACAGACAGACAGACAGACAGACAGACAGACAGACAGACAGACAGACAGACAGACAGACAGACAGACAGACAGACAGACAGACAGACAGACAGACAGACAGACAGACAGACAGACAGACAGACAGACAGACAGACAGTTTTAGGACATATTCAGCCACATACCTCTCCTCTTTAATTCCATGGTGCAGGTTGGGAGAGAAGAGGCCATGAAGCATAAACACTAGTAGCTAAATAAATAACCAATCTCTCGAAACTCCAAATCACATATGGCAGAAGAACTACTTAATCACCTGTCACTGAGGCAGCAACAGTAACAGTAGCTAAATAACTAATCTGGAGGCAGCGGTAATATACTATACCTCAGTGTTACAGTGAGTGCTACAGCAGAGGTAATATACTATACCTCAGTGTTAAAGTGAGTGCTGCAGCAGAGGTAATATACTATACCTCAGTGTTACAGTGAGTGCTGCAGCAGAGGTAATATACTATACCTCAGTGTTACAGTGAGTGCTGCAGCAGAGGTAATATACTATACCTCAGTGTTACAGTGAGTGCTGCAGCAGAGGTAATATACTATACCTCAGTGTTACAGTGAGTGCTACAGCAGAGGTAATATACTATACCTCAGTGGTACAGTGAGTGCTGCAGCAGAGGTAATATACTATACCTCAGTGGTACAGTGAGTGATACAGCAGAGGTAATATGCTATACCTCAGTGGTACAGTGAGTGATGCAGCAGAGGTAATATGCTATACCTCAGTGGTACAGTGAGTGATGCAGCAGAGGTAATATACTATACCTCAGTGGTACAGTGAGTGCTGCAGCAGAGGTAATATACTATACCTCAGTGGTACAGTGAGTGCTGCAGCAGAGGTAATATACTATACCTCAGTGTTACAGTGAGTGCTGCAGCAGAGGTAATATACTATACCTCAGTGTTACAGTGAGTGCTACAGCAGAGGTAATATACTATACCTCAGTGGTACAGTGAGTGCTGCAGCAGAGGTAATATACTATACCTCAGTGGTACAGTGAGTGATACAGCAGAGGTAATATGCTATACCTCAGTGGTACAGTGAGTGATGCAGCAGAGGTAATATGCTATACCTCAGTGGTACAGTGAGTGATGCAGCAGAGGTAATATACTATACCTCAGTGGTACAGTGAGTGCTGCAGCAGAGGTAATATACTATACCTCAGTGGTACAGTGAGTGCTGCAGCAGAGGTAATATACTATACCTCAGTGGTACAGTGAGTGCTGCAGCAGAGGTAATATACTATACTTCAGTGTTACAGTGAGTGCTACAGCAGAGGTAATATACTATACCTCAGTGTTACAGTGAGTGCTACAGCAGAGGTAATATACTATACCTCAGTGGTACAGTGAGTGCTGCAGCAGAGGTAATATACTATACCTCAGTGTTACAGTGAGTGCTGCAGCAGAGGTAATATACTATACTTCAGTGTTACAGTGAGTGCTACAGCAGAGGTAATATACTATACCTCAGTGTTACAGTGAGTGCTACAGCAGAGGTAATATACTATACCTCAGTGGTACAGTGAGTGCTGCAGTAGAGGTAGTATACTATACCTCAGTGTTACAGTGAGTGCTGCAGCAGAGGTAATATACTATACCTCAGTGTTACAGTTAGTGCTACAGCAGAGGTAATATACTATACCTCAGTGTTACAGTGAGTGCTACAGCAGAGGTAATATGCTATACCTCAGTGGTACAGTGAGTGATGCAGCAGAGGTAATATACTATACCTCAGTGGTACAGTGAGTGCTGCAGCAGAGGTAATATACTATACCTCAGTGGTACAGTGAGTGCTGTAGTAGAGGTAGTGTACTATACCTCAGTGTTACAGTGAGTGCTGCAGCAGAGGTAATATACTATACCTCAGTGTTACAGTGAGTGCTACAGCAGAGGTAATATACTATACCTCAGTGTTACAGTGAGTGCTGCAGCAGAGGTAATATACTATACCTCAGTGGTACAGTGAGTGATGCAGCAGAGGCAATATACTATACCTCAGTGGTACAGTGAGTGCTGCAGCAGAGGTAATATACTATACCTCAGTGGTACAGTGAGTGCTGCAGCAGAGGTAATATACTATACCTCAGTGGTACAGTGAGTGCTGCAGCAGAGGTAATATACTATACCTCAGTGTTACAGTGAGTGCTACAGCAGAGGTAATATACTATACCTCAGTGGTACAGTGAGTGCTGCAGCAGAGGTAATATACTATACCTCAGTGGTACAGTGAGTGCTACAGCAGAGGTAATATACTATACCTCAGTGTTACAGTGAGTGCTACAGCAGAGGTAATATACTATACCTCAGTGTTACAGTGAGTGCTGCAGCAGAGGTAGTGTACTATGCCCCCAAATGTGGCACAATTGTCCCGTTGACGTCAATGCAATAATTTCACATGCTCATCTGAACTGAATCAGGCTGAGAGAGCTGAAGTGGGATGCAGTACAGAACGTTCCGTGGGAGAGCTTTTGGCCTCGTCATAGATGTCACCCTATTCCCTGTGTAGGTGAATACTTTTTTTTACAGGGCCCATTGGAGTAGTGCACTACAAAGGGAATAGGGTGCAATTTAGTCTGTACCCTCTATAAATCCAGGACACTGTTCTGTACCCCAAGCTGTGACATAACCCAGAGTAGACGAGTGGTACTCTATTATAGGATTCATTAGCCTGCATAGACAGACAGCGGGGGAGTAGGGAGAAAAATGGATGGCTTTGATCTGGATTATCAATGTAACTATTTACCAATATCATTACAGAGAAATTACTTAGAGTTTACCTGTTACGCACTGCACGAACAGTTAGCGTCTGAGACTATGTAACTGGAATATATACAGTGTTAAAATATAGCATAGGTCCCAAAAAGCCCAAACAGCCCAACAGGGCTCTGATTAAAAGCTAATGCACTAGATAGGGAAATAGGTTAGCATTTAGGACAGCCCCGTTCTTGATTGGCTATTGTACTTCACTCCCGAGTGGCGCAGTTGTCTAAGGCATAGCATCTCAGTGTGAAAGGTGTCACTACAGTCCCTGGTTCGAATCCAGGTTGTATCACATCTGTCCGTGATTGGGAGTCGCATAGGTCGGTGCACAATTGGCCCAGCATCGTCCCGGTTTGGCCCGGGGTAGGCAGTCATTGTAAATAAGAATTTGTTCTTAATTAGCTGACTAGCTTAGTTAAATAAAGGTGCAATTATTATTATGTTTTAAATGCAATCAACATTACCTCTCTTCTGTCTGTTTATGCAAATAGGAACAGTTGAATGTGCTGATTTGAACTGGTGACGACCATCACAAACAATGCTGGCAGGGGAAAAAAGGAGAGCAACCATGTATCTTTTCATTTGAGCTCGTTTGATGTTATTAAATAAAGTTCAAAGCGTTTAGGGACTGAGTGAGTATTGGCCTGTTGTGGGCTGTGTGGGTAGGGCATGGATGAGGCTGTCTGCATCCCAAAATGACTCCCTATTTCCTGTAGTGCACAACTGTTGACTATAGGACTCTGCTCAAAAGTAGCACACTATATAGGAAATAAGACAACATTTTGGGACTCAATCGCTGTCTTTGTTTGTATCACAGCAGCACATCAAACACCTGCTAGAACAAAACTCTAAATTATAATTAGCTAAAATGCTAACGAGGCTTCATAAATACCGATAAAGTGTACAATTTAGTACAATTTAGTACACTAGCCATGCATGATAAACTCTTGTAAATATAGGTAAACATGGTATGAACCAGTGATGTAGAAATTGATCAATGTTTAAAACAGCACAAAAAGCATTCTGAAAAATAACTATTTTGTCAAACCATAAATTGGAATTCTGACAACTGACGAGCATTTCCATGAACATGCCAACGTGTGGATGTTTCACATCAATGTACATTCAGAATAGTGTCCTTATTGAATTTACTGTGCCTTTGTAGACGAGCCAGAGATAGACACAGAGAGAGAGAGAGAGAGAGAGAATGAGGAGAGAGAGAGAGAGAGAGAGAGAGAGAGAGATTGAGACACAGAGTGAATGAGGAGAGAGAGAGAGAGAGATGAAGAAACGTCTGTCTTCTGTCTGTCTTCCTGTATGTTCCTGGGTTGGATGATTGCTTTGTAAAGCTCTTGTTCTGTTCTTCCTGTCAGTCCAGCCTGTCGGCATGGTAATGAAGGAACTGCGGCTGCAGCAGCAGCATTGGTGTTTGTGGTGGTATGGAGGGGGACGGTGTGTTTGTGGTGGTATGGAGAGGGACAGTGTGTTTGTGATGGTATGGAGAGGGACGGTGTGTTTGTGGTGGTATGGAGAGGGACGGTGTGTTTGTGGTGGTATGGAGAGGGACAGTGTGTTTGTGATGGTATGGAGAGGGACGGTGTGTTTGTGGTGGTATGGAGAGGGACGGTGTGTTTGTGGTGGTATGGAGAGGGACGGTGTGTTTGTGGTGGTATGGAGAGGGACGGTGTGTTTGTGGTGGTAGGGAGAGGGACGGTGTGTTTGTGGTGGTATGGAGAGGGACAGTGTGTTTGTGGTGGTATGGAGAGGGACGGTGTGTTTGTGGTGGTATGGAGAGGGACGGTGTGTTTGTGGTGGTATAGAGAGGGACGGTGTGTTTGTGGTGGTATGGAGAGGGACAGTGTGTTTGTGGTGGTATGGAGAGGGACAGTGTGTTTGTGGTGGTATGGAGGGGGACGGTGTGTTTGTGGTGGTATGGAGAGGGGCGGTGTGTTTGTGGTGGTATGGAGAGGGACGGTGTGTTTGTGGTGGAATGGAGGGGGACGGTGTGTTTGTGGTGGTATGGAGAGGGACGGTGTGTTTGTGGTGGTATGGAGGAGGACGGTGTGTTTGTGGTGGTATGGAGAGGGACGGTGTGTTTGTGGTGGTATGGAGGAGGACGGTGTGTTTGTGGTGGTATGGAGAGGGACAGTGTGTTTGTGGTGGTATGGAGAGGGACGGTGTGTTTGTGGTGGAATGGAGAGGGACGGTGTGTTTGTGGTGGTATGGAGAGGGACAGTGTGTTTGTGGTGGTAGGGAGAGGGACGGTGTGTTTGTGGTGGTATGGAGAGGGACAGTGTGTTTGTGGTGGTAGGGAGAGGGACGGTGTGTTTGTGGTGGTATGGAGAGGGACGGTGTGTTTGTGGTGGTAGGGAGAGGGACGGTGTGTTTGTGGTGGTATGGAGGGGGACGGTGTGTTTGTGGTGGTAGGGAGAGGGACGGTGTGTTTGTGGTGGTAGGGAGAGGGACAGTGTGTTTGTGGTGGTATGGAGAGGGACAGTGTGTTTGTGGTGGTATGGAGAGGGACGGTGTGTTTGTGGTGGTATGGAGGAGGACGGTGTGTTTGTGGTGGTATGGAGAGGGACAGTGTGTTTGTGGTGGTATGGAGAGGGGCGGTGTGTTTGTGGTGGTAGGGAGAGGGACAGTGTGTTTGTGGTGGTAGGGAGAGGGACAGTGTGTTTGTGGTGGTATGGAGAGGGACAGTGTGTTTGTGGTGGTAGGGAGAGGGACAGTGTGTTTGTGGTGGTATGGAGAGGGACAGTGTGTTTGTGGTGGTATGGAGAGGGACAGTGTGTTTGTGGTGGTAGGGAGAGGAACAGTGTGTTTGTGGTGGTAGGGAGAGGGACAGTGTGTTTGTGGTGGTATGGAGAGGGACAGTGTGTTTGTGGTGGTATGGAGAGGGACAGTGTGTTTGTGGTGGTAGGGAGAGGGACAGTGTGTTTGTGGTGGTATGGAGGGGGACGGTGTGTTTGTGGTGGTATGGAGAGGGACAGTGTGTTTGTGGTGGTATGGAGAGGGACGGTGTGTTTGTGGTGGTATGGAGAGGGACAGTGTGTTTGTGGTGGTATGGAGAGGGGCGGTGTGTTTGTGGTGGTATGGAGAGGGGCGGTGTGTTTGTGTGTGTGCATGCCTGTGTGTGCGTATGTGTGTGTGTGTGTGTGCTTTTTCGCTGGTGTGCCTGTGTGTGTGTGTGTGTGTGTGTGTGTGTGTGTGTGTGTGTGTGTGTGTGTGTGTGTGTGTGTGTGTGTGTGTGTGTGTGTGTGTGTGTGTGTGTGTGTGTGTGTGTGCTTGTGGGTGTGTTGGCCTGAGTGCAGAACTACAGAGATCACGGTGACTTCCTTCAGGATTGGCAATCCTTGCTGTCAGATTTACTAGAGCCAAAATAAGACTTTTCACTTAACAAGCTGCCTCCACAGCCACACTCAACATCATCCACAGCAAGACTTCTCACTTAGCAAGCTGCCTCCACAGCCACACTCAACATCATCCACAGCTTCTCTCCAGGCTGCTGCAGGAATAATCTACATGACCAAAGGTATGTGGACATCTGCTCGTCAAACATCTAATTCCAAAATCATGGGCATTAATATGGAGTTGGTCCACCCCCTTTGCCGCTATAACAGCCTCCACTCTTCTGGGAAGGCTTTTCACTAGATGTTGGAACATTGCTGCGGGGATTTGATTCCATTTAGCCACAAGAGCATCAGTGAGGGTGGGCACAGATGTTGGGAGATTAGACCTGGCTCGCAGTCGGCGTTCCAATTCATCCCAAAGGTGTTCGATGGGGGCCTCCCGAGTGGCGCAGTGGTCTAAGGCATCACTACAGAACCAGGTTCGATCCCAGGCTGTGTCACAGCCGCCCGTGACCGGGAGACCAATGAGGCGCTGCACAATTGGCCCAGTGTCATCCGGGTTAGGGGAGGGTTCGGCTGGCCGTGATTTCCTTGTCCCATCGCGCTCTAGCGACTCCTTGTGGCGAGCCAGGCGCATGCAAGCTGACTTCGGTTTCCAGCTGGACGGTGTTTCCTCCGTCACATTGGCGCAGCTGGCTTCCGGTTTCCAGCTGGACGGTGTTTCCTCCGTCACATTGGCGCAGCTGGCTTCCGGTTTAAACGTGCAGTATGTCAAGAGGCAGTGCGGCTTGGCAGGGTCGTGTTTGAGAGGACGCATGGCTTTCAACCTTCGCCTCTCCCAAGGCCGTATGGGAGTTGCAACGATGGGACAAGACTGTGACTACCATTTGGATACCACGAATCTGGGGAGAAAAAGGGGTAAAAGTAAAACAAATTATAATATATATTTGTTTAAATATGTTTTCTATGGGGTTGAGGTCAGGGCTCTGTGCAGGCCAGTCAATGCCAGTCACAGCAATGCAATCTCCATAGACAAATATTGGCAGTAGAATGGCCTTACTGAAGAGCTCAGTGACTTTCAACGTGGCACTGTCATAGGATGCCACCTTTCCAACCAGTCAGTTTGTCAAATTTCTGCCCTGCTAGAGCTGCCCCAGTCAACCGTAAGTGCTGCTATTGTGAAGTGGAAACATCTAGGAGCAACAACGGTGCCGAAGCGAAGTGGTAGGCCACACAAGCTCACAGAACGTGACCGCCCAGTGCTGAAACGGGTAACACGTAAATATCGTTTGTCTACGGTTGAAACACGTACGACTGAGTTTGAACCTGCCTCTGGAAGCAACGTCAGCACAAGAACTGTTTGCCGGAAGTATAATGAAACTAGTTTCCGTGGCCGAGCAGCCGCATATTAGCCTAATACCACTGCGCGCGATGCCAAGGTGTCAGCTGGAGTGGTGTAAAGCTTGCTGCTATTGAACTCTGGAGCAGTGGAAATGTGTTATCTGGAGAAATGAGTCACACTTCAATATCTGGCATTTCCGATGGATGGATTTGGGTTTGGCAGATGTCAGGAGAATGCCACCTGCCCCAATGCATAGTGATACAAGTTCCGTAGAAGAGGAATATTACAATAATATATAGTACAATCCATACTGTATCAGATAATGTATTGTATAATACATCACTAATCTACTGTAGAGTATAATACATCCCTTACCTACTGTATAGTATAATCCATTCCTTATCTAATATATAGTACAATAAATCACTAATCTACTGTAGAGTATAATCCATCCCTTATCTACTATATAGTATAATCCATCCATTATCTACTGTATAGTATAATACATCCCTTATCTACTATGTAGTATAATACATCCCTTATCTACCGTATAGTATAATCCATCCCTTATCTAGTATATAATGTAATACACCCCGTACCTACTATATAATATAATACATCCCTTATCTAGTATATAATATAATGCACCCCATATCTACTATATAGTATAATACATCCCTTATCTAGTATATAGTATAATCCATCCCTTATCTACCGTATAGTATAATACATCCCTTATCTAGTATATACTATAATACACCCCATATCTACTATATAGTATAATACATCCCTTATCTAGTATATAATATAATGCACCCCATATCTACTATATAGTATAATACATCCCTTATCTACTATATAGTATAATACATCCCTTATAGGTTACTATATAGTATAATCCATCCCTTATCTACTGTATAGTACAATACATCCCTTATCTACTATGTAGTATAATACATCCCTTATCTACTGTATAGTATAATCCATCCCTTATCTAGTATATACTATAATACACCCCATATCTACTATATAGTATAATACATCCCTTATCTAGTATATAATATAATGCACCCCATATCTACTATATAGTATAATACATCCCTTATCTACTATATAGTATAATACATCCCTTATAGGTTACTATATAGTATAATCCATCCCTTATCTACTGTATAGTACAATACATCCCTTATCTACTATGTAGTATAATACATCCCTTATCTACTATATAGTATAATCCATCCCTTATCTAATATATAGTATATTCCATCCCTTATCTACTGTATTGTATAATACATCCCTTAAAGGATACTATATAATATAATCCATCCTTATAGGATACTATATTTTATAATACATCCCTTATCTACTATATAGTATAAAACATCCTTTATCTACTGTATAGTATAATCCAACCCTTATCTACTGTATAGTATAGTCCATCCCTTATCTACTATATAGTATAATCCATTCCTTATCTACTATATAGTATAATACATCCCTTATCTACTATATAGTATAATACATCCCTTATCTGCTATATAGTATAATACATCCCTTATATACTATGTAGTATAATACATCCCGTATCTACTATATAGTATAATACATCCCTTATCTACTATATAGTATAATCAATCCTTTAACTACTATATATTATAATCCATCCCTTATAGGTTACTATATATTATAATCCATCCCTTATGTTACTGTATAGTATAATCCATCCCTTAAAATATACTATATAGTATAATCCATCCTTATCTACTATATAGTATAATAAATCACTAATCTACTGTATAGTTTAGTCCATCCCTTATCTTCTCTATAGTATAATCCATCCCTTATCTTCTCTATAGTATAATCCATCCCTTATCTACTCTATAGTTTAATACATCCCTTATTGGATACTATATAGTATAATCCATCCCTTATAGGATACGTTATAGTATAATACATCCCTTATAGGATACTTTATAGTATAATACATCCCTTATAGGATACTTTATAGTATAATACATCCCTTATAGGATACTTTATAGTATAATACATCTTCAAAATGAAGTGCAGTGGAAAAATAACAGATTTTCACGTTAATTGTAGATTACATATAATAGTAAATGTTTAGATTTTTCAGAGCAACAATCATTAATGTTATATCCCTGAGCATTTGTGTGTATCGTCTAGCAGTTCCAGAGTATCTTAAAAATATATTCCTACGCATGACCTGTCCCCAGGTGCATCTAGCAACACACAATTACAGCCCATACCATCGACACTGGGACGCAGAGACATTTGAAACATACTAAAGCCAATGTCACACACACACACACACAGACACACACACACACACACACATTCAGACACATACACAAAGACACACATACAAAGACACACACACTCACACAGACCAAGTCCAGAGCGCAGGGGAATAATGGAGTTATTACCTTCACACAGTGGTGACGCCATTAACCCCAAATAACTCCACAAGCTCTATTAGTGGCTGAGATAGTATAACACTCTATCTCGTGACAGGCTTAACAGCTGTATTAAAATGACAAGACGAGAGAGAGAGAGAGAGAGAGAGAGAGAGAGAGAGAGAGAGAGAGAGAGAGAGAGAGAGAGAGAGAGAGAGAGAGAGAGAGAGAGAGAGAGAGAGAGAGAGAGAGAGAGAGAGAGAGAGAGAGAGAGAGAGAGAGAGAGAGAGTGAATTGAGAGATAGAGAGAGAATTGACACGCGCTGTGTGTGTGTCTGTGCGTGACTGAGCCCAATTAATTACTGCATGAAGCCAAACGTATTGTATATGTAAATAAGCCAATATCCAGGTAGATTGATAGCTGAGTAGAAGTTCTATCACATTTCAATGTCTGTTCACTTACTTGTCATTGTTGGTGTGTAAGATACTGCCAACATCCTGGAATACGATATCGTTCCCTCTGATGAGAAGAGGGTTTCAAACCAGTGTCAGAAATCGAGCACCATCAGAGTGAGTGTTAGAACACGTGAGATCGAGACAGACCAAGACATAACAAGATAATCTAATCAAATGTTATTGGTCACATACACATATTTAGCAGATGTTATTGCGGGTGTAGCGAAATGCTTGTGTTTCTAGCTCCAACAGTGTAGTAATATCTAACAATATACAACAATACACACAAATCTAAAAAGTAAAATAATGGATTTTGGGAAATATTGGGACGAGCAATGTAGGAGTCAGTCTTTTAATTGTGTGTATAAACAATTTAAAAAATATATATTTAACCTTTATTTATGTTTATTTAACTAGGCAAGTCAATATGGACGGAATATGGACAGTATATATAGTATATCAGAAGAATACATGGATAGAATAGTACATGTACAGTAGTAGTTATATAGGATGAACCAGGACTAGACTACAGTATGAAGTGTACAGCAGTAGTTATATAGGATGAACCAGGACTAGAATACAGTATGAAGTGGACAGCAGTAGTTATATAGGATGAACCAGGACTAGAATACAGTATGAAGTGGACAGCAGTAGTTATATAGGATGAACCAGGACTAGAATACAGTATGAAGTGGACAGCAGTAGTTATATAGGATGAACCATGACTAGAATACAGTATTATACATATGAAGTGGACAGCAGTAGTTATATAGGATGAAGCAGGACTAGAATACAGTATATACATATAAAGTGGACAGCAGTAGTTATATAGGATGAACTAGAATACAGTATATACATATGAAGTGGACAGCAGTAGTTATATAGGATGAACCAGGACTAGAATACAGCATGCAGTGGACAGCAGCAGTTATATAGGATCAACCAGGACTAGAATACAGTATTATACATATGAAGTGGACAGCAGTAGTTATATTGGATGAACCAGGACTAGAATACAGCATGCAGTGGACAGCAGCAGTTATATAGGATCAACCAGGACTAGAATACAGTATTATACATATGAAGTGGACAGCAGTAGTTATATAGGATGAACCAGGACTAGAATACAGTATGAAGTGGACAGCAGTAGTTATATAGGATGAACCAGGACTAGAATACAGTATTATACATATGAAGTGGACAGCAGTAGTTATATAGGATGAACCAGGACTAGAATACAGTATATACATATGAAGTGGACAGTAGTAGTTATATAGGATGAACCATGACTAGAATACAGTATGAAGTGGACAGCAGTAGTTATATAGGATGAACCAGGACTAGAATACAGTATTATACATATGAAGTGGACAGCAGTAGTTATATAGGATGAACCAGGACTAGAATACAGTATATACATATGAAGTGGACAGCAGTAGTTATATAGGATGAACCAGGACTAGAATACAGTATTATACATATGAAGTGGACAGCAGTAGTTATATAGGATGAACCATGACTAGAATACAGTATTATACATATGAAGTGGACAGCAGTAGTTATATAGGATGAACCAGGACTAGAATACAGTATATACATATGAAGTGGACAGCAGTAGTTATATAGGATGAACCAGGACTAGAATACAGTATGAAGTGGACAGTAGTAGTTATATAGGATGAACCAGGACTAGTATACAGTATTATACATATGAAGTGGACAGCAGTATTTATATAGGATGAACCAGGACTAGAATACAGTATGAAGTGGACAGTAGTAGTTATATAGGATGAACCAGGACTAGTATACAGTATTATACATATGAAGTGGACAGCAGTAGTTATATAGGATGAACCAGGACTAGAATACAGTATATACATATGAAGTGGACAGTAGTAGTTATATAGGATGAACCAGGACTAGAATACAGTATGAAGTGGACAGTAGTAGTTATATAGGATGAACCAGGACTAGTATACAGTATTATACATATGAAGTGGACAGCAGTATTTATATAGGATGAACAAGGACTAGAATACAGTATTATACATATGAAGTGGACAGCAGTAGTTATATAGGATGAACCATGACTAGAATACAGTATATACATATGAAGTGGACAGCAGTAGTTATATTGGATGAACCATGATTAGAATACAGTATATACATATGAAGTGGACAGCAGTAGTTATATAGGATGAACCAGGACTAGAATACAGTATGAAGTGGACAGCAGTAGTTATATAGGATGAACCATGACTAGAATACAGTATTATACATATGAAGTGGACAGCAGTAGTTATATTGGATGAACCAGGACTAGAATACAGTATTATACATATGAAGTGGACAGCAGTAGTTATATAGGATGAACCAGGACTAGAATACAGTATTATACATATGAAGTGGACAGCAGTAGTTATATAGGATGAACCAGGACTAGAATACAGTATATACATATGAAGTGGACAGCAGTAGTTATATAGGATGAACCAGGACTAGAATACAGTATGAAGTGGACAGCAGTAGTTATATTGGATGAACCAGGACTGGAATACAGTATATACATATGAAGTGGACAGCAGTAGTTATATAGGATGAACCAGGACTAGAATACAGTATGAAGTGGACAGCAGTAGTTATATAGGATGATCCAGGACTAGAATACAGTATTATACATATGAAGTGGACAGCAGTAGTTATATAGGATGAACCAGGACTAGAATACAGTATTATACATATGAAGTGGACAGCAGTAGTTATATAGGATGAACCAGGATGAGAATACAGTATGATGTGGACAGCAGTAGTTATATAGGATGAACCAGGACTAGTATACAGTATATACATATGAAGTGGACAGCAGTAG
Organism: Salvelinus namaycush; assembly: GCF_016432855.1. Classification (NCBI taxonomy): domain Eukaryota; kingdom Metazoa; phylum Chordata; class Actinopteri; order Salmoniformes; family Salmonidae; genus Salvelinus; species Salvelinus namaycush. The sequence goes on along the minus strand of NC_052341.1, from coordinate 1,220,623 downwards.
TTATATAGGATGAACCAGGACTAGAATACAGTATGAAGTGGACAGCAGTAGTTATATAGGATGATCCAGGACTAGAATACAGTATATACATATGAAGTGGACAGCAGTAGTTATATAGGATGAACCATGACTAGAATACAGTATTATACATATGAAGTGGACAGCAGTAGTTATATAGGATGATCCATGACTAGAATACAGTATGAAGTGGACAGCAGTAGTTATATAGGATGAACCATGACTAGAATACAGTATTATACATATGAAGTGGACAGCAGTAGTTATATAGGATGAACCAGGACTAGAATACAGTATATACATATGAAGTGGACAGCAGTAGTTATATAGGATGAACCATGACTAGAATACAGTATTATACATATGAAGTGGACAGTAGTAGTTATATAGGATGAACCAGGACTAGAATACAGTATATACATATGAAGTGGACAGCAGTAGTTATATAGGATGAACCTTGACTAGAATACAGTATTATACATATGAAGTGGACAGCAGTAGTTATATAGGATGAACCTTGACTAGAATACAGTATGAAGTGGACAGCAGTAGTTGTATAGGATGAACCTTGACTAGAATACAGTATATACATATGAAGTGGGTAAAACAGTATGTAAACATTAATAAAGGTGCATGGTAGAGTAACCTGGTGGTTGCTGGCTAGTGACAGTGACAAAAGTTAAGGGCAGCGTACCGGCTAGTGGTGACTCTTTAACAGTCTAACGGCCTTGAGATAAAAGCTGTCTCTTGGTCCCAGCTGTACTGACCTCGCCTTCTGTTGCACCTTCTTCAAGTCACTGTCTGTGTGGATGGACCATTTTAGATTGAATCTTTTCACCTTCTCCACTGTGGCCCCGTCGACGTGGACAGGGGGCGTGCTCCCTCTGCTGTCTCCTGGAGTCCACGATCAGCTCCTTCGTTTTGTTGACGTTGAGTGAGAGGTTATTTTCCTGGCACCACTCCGCCAGAGCCTTCACCTCCTCCCTGTAGGCTGTCTCGTCATTGTTGGTAATCAGGCCTACTATGATTGTGTCATCTGCAAAGTTGATGATTGATTTGGAGGCGTGCGTGGCCACACAGTCATGGGTGAACAGGGAGTACAGGGGGGGCTGAGTATGCACCCCTGAGGGGCCCTTGTGTTGAGGATCAGCGAAGTGGAGGTGTTGTTTCATACCTTCACCACCTGGGGGCGGCCTGTCAGGAAGTCCAGGACCCAGTTGCACAGGTCGGGGTTCAGACCTAGGGTCCCTGAGCTGAATGATAAAGCTTGGAGGGTACTATGGTGTTGAAGGCTGAGCTATAGTCAATGAACAGCATTCTTACGTAGGTATTCCTCTTGTCCAGGTGGGATAGGGCAGTGCGCAGTGTGATGGCTATTGCGTCATCTGTGGACCTATTAGGGCTGTAAGCAAATTGCAATGGGTCTAGGGTATCAGGTAGGGTGGAGGTGATATGATCCTTGACTAGTCTCTCAAAGCACTTCATGATGACAGAAGTGAGTGCTACGGGGCGATAGTCATTTAGTTCAGTTACCTTTGCTTTCTTGGGTACAGGAACAATGGTGGACATCTTGAAGTAAGTGGGGACAGCAGACTGGGACATGGAGAAATTAAAAATGTCCGTAAACACTCCAGAATAGCTGGTCTGTGTATGCTCTCAGGACGCGGCTAGGGATTTCATATGGACCGGTAGCCTTGCGAGGGTTATCACACTGAAATGTCTTACAACTGCCAGAAGAGAATGAGAGCTCTAAGTCCACGATAGTGGTCTGAAATGTCTTACATCTGCCAGAAGAGAATGAGAGCTCTAAGTCCACGATAGTGGTCTGAAATGTCTTACATCTGCCAGAAGAGAATGAGAGCTCTAAGTCCACGATAGTGGTCTGAAATGTCTTACATCTGCCAGAAGAGAATGAGAGCTCTAAGTCCACGATAGTGGTCTGAAATGTCTTACATCTGCCAGAAGAGAATGAGAGCTCTAAGTCCACGATAGTGGTCTGAAATGTCTTACATCTGCCAGAAGAGAAGGAGAGCTCTAAGTCCACGATAGTGGTCTGAAATGTCTTACATCTGCCAGAAGAGAATGAGAGCTCTAAGTCCACGATAGTGGTCTGAAATGTCTTACATCTGCCAGAAGAGAATGAGAGCTCTAAGTCCACGATAGTGGTCTGAAATGTCTTACATCTGCCAGAAGAGAAGGAGAGCTCTAAGTCCACGATAGTGGTCTGAAATGTCTTACATCTGCCAGAAGAGAAGGAGAGCTCTAAGTCCACGATAGTGGTCTGAAATGTCTTACATCTGCCAGAAGAGAAGGAGAGCTCTAAGTCCACGATAGTGGTCTGAAATGTCTTACATCTGCCAGAAGAGAAGGAGAGCTCTAAGTCCACGATAGTGGTCTGAAATGTCTTACATCTGCCAGAAGAGAAGGAGAGCTCTAAGTCCACGATAGTGGTCTGAAATGTCTTACATCTGCCAGAAGAGAAGGAGAGCTCTAAGTCCACGATAGTGGTCTGAAATGTCTTACATCTGCCAGAAGAGAAGGAGAGCTCTAAGTCCACGATAGTGGTGGTGGCCTGCATCGAATACATTGTGTTTCCCTCGAAGCGGGCGAAGAAGGTGTTTAGATTGTCATAGCTACTTAGGCATGTGAGAGTATAGTAGAGTATTACATTGGCATGTGACAGTATAGTAGAGTATCACCCATGTCTATGACAGTATAGTAGACTATCACTTAGGCCCGCGGGAGTATAGTAGAGTATTACCCAGGCCTGTGAGAGTATAGTAGAGTATTACATTGGCATGTGACAGTATAGTAGAGTATCACCCATGTCTATGACAGTATAGTAGACTATCACTTAGGCCTGCGGGAGTATAGTAGAGTATTACTTAGGCATGTGAGAGTATAGTAGAGTATTACCCAGGCCTGTGAGAGTACAGTAGAGTATTACATGGACACATGACAGTATAGTAGAGTATCACCTAGCTATGCGACAGCATGGTAGAGTATTACTTAGGCCTGTGAGAGTATAGTAGAGTATTACCTAGGTCTGCGACAGTATAGTGCAGTATTACCTAGGCCTGTGACAGTATAGTAGAGTATCACCCATGTCTATGACAGTAAAGTAGACTATTACTTAGGCCCGCGGGAGTATAGTAGAGTATTACCTATGCATGTGCCAGCATAGTAGAGTATTACCTAGGTATGCGACAGTATAGTAGACATGTGTCAGTATAGTAGAGGATTACTTAGGTCTGTGAGAGTATAGTAGAGGATTACTTAGGCATGTGCCAGTATAGTAGAGGATTACTCAGCTCTACACATAAGTGACATCATTTCACCCTGAGAAAAAGTGTAATATTCTCCGTAGCATCTCTACATATACCGCTGGCCTGTAGTCTGTAGTCCAATCACCAACGAGATGATTGGAACATAATAAAACTCTGACTGTATCCTGAATGGCACCGTGTTCCCTATTGGGCACTGGTCAACAGAAGTGCACTATATAGGACACAATTTGGGACACAAACTTTCAGCAGCATTAGTGTGTTTGTTTGAGTTAGACACTGGCACCTTAAAGTGAAGGCAATGCCTGCTTTCAAAATGGCACCCTATTCACTAGAGCAC
>NC_052341.1:1201981-1211981 GCF_016432855.1 Salvelinus namaycush | reverse complement strand
AGAGGGATGGAGAGAGCGAGAGAGGGATGGAGAGAGCGAAAGAGCGAGAAAGAGGGATGGAGAGAGAGAGAGGAGCAAGAGAGAGAGAGAGAGGAACAAGAGAGAGAGGGAGAAAGAGGGATAGAGAGAGCGAGAAGGAGAAAGAGGGATGGAGAAAGAGAGAGAGGAGCGATAGAGCGAGAGGGAGAGAGAGAGAGAGAGGAGCAAGAGAGAGAGAGATTTTTTTTTTGTACGGTAATTTTTACCAAATTACCGTACAACAGACCATGTATTCACCCTACACACCCTAATTGACAACCAAACAAACCAAAACAAAGGCAAAGTCTTCTCATGCTTTGTTGACTTCAAAAAAGCCTTCGACTCAATTTGGCATGAGGGTCTGCTATACAAATTGATGGAAAGTGGTGTTGGGGGTAAAACATACGACATTATAAAATCCATGTACACAAACAACAAGTGTGCGGTTAAAATTGGCAAAAAACACACACATTTCTTCACACAGGGTCGTGGGGTGAGACAGGGATGCAGCTTAAGCCCCACCCTCTTCAACATATATATCAACGAATTGGCGCGGGCACTAGAACAGTCTGCAGCACCCGGCCTCACCCTACTAGACTCTGAAGTCAAATGTCTACTGTTTGCTGATGATCTGGTGCTTCTGTCACCAACCAAGGAGGGCCTACAGCAGCACCTAGATCTTCTGCACAGATTCTGTCAGACCTGGGCCCTGACAGTAAATCTCAGTAAGACCAAAATAATGGTGTTCCAAAAAAGGTCCAGTCGCCAGGACCACAAATTCCATCTAGACACTGTTGCCCTAGAGCACACAAAAAACTATACATACCTCGGCCTAAACATCAGCGCCACAGGTAACTTCCACAAAGCTGTGAACGATCTGAGAGACAAGGCAAGAAGGGCATTCTATGCCATCAAAAGGAACATAAATTTCAACATACCAATTAGGATCTGGCTAAAAATACTTGAATCAGTCATAGAGCCCATTGCCCTTTATGGTTGTGAGGTCTGGGGACCGCTCACCAACCAAGATTTCACAAAATGGGACAAACACCAAATTGAGACTCTGCATGCAGAATTCTGCAAAAATATCCTCCGTGTACAACGTAGAACACCAAATAATGCATGCAGAGCAGAATTAGGCCGATACCCACTAATTATCAAAATCCAGAAAAGAGCCGTTAAATTCTACAACCACCTAAAAGGAAGCGATTCCCAAACCTTCCATAACAAAGCCATCACCTACAGAGAGATGAACCTGGAGAAGAGTCCCCTAAGCAAGCTGGTCCTAGGGCTCTGTTCACAAACACAAACACACCCCACAGAGCCCCAGGACAACAGCACAATTAGACCCAACCAAATCATGAGAAAACAAAAAGATAATTACTTGACACATTGGAAAGAATTAACAAAAAAACAGAGCAAACTAGAATGCTATTTGGCCCTAAACAGAGAGTACACAGTGGCAGAATACCTGACCACTGTGACTGACCCAAACTTAAGGAAAGCTTTGACTATGTACAGACTCAGTGAGCATAGCCTTGCTATTGAGAAAGGCCGCCGTAGGCAGACATGGCTCTCAAGAGAAGACAGGCTATGTGCTCACTGCCCACAAAATGAGGTGGAAACTGAGCTGCACTTCCTAACCTCCTGCCCAATGTATGACCATATTAGAGAGACATATTTCCCTCAGATTACACAGATCCACAAAGAATTTGAAAACAAATCCAATTTTGATAAACTCCCATATCTACTGGGAGAAATTCCACAGTGTGCCATCACAGCAGCAAGATTTGTGACCTGTTGCCACAAGAAAAGGGCAACCAGTGAAGAACAAACACCATTGTAAATACAACCCATATTTATGCTTATTTATTTTAACTTGTGTGCTTTAACCATTTGTACATTGTTACAACACTGTATATATATAATATAACATTTGTAATGTCTTTATTGTTTTGAAACTTCTGTATGTGTAATGTTTACTGTTAATTTGTATTGTTTATTTCACTTTTGTATAATATCTACCTCACTTGCTTTGGCAATGTTAACACATGTTTCCCATGCCAATAAAGCCCCTTGAATTGAATTGAATTGAATTGAGAGAGGAGCAAGAGAGTTAGAGAGGGAGAGGGAGAGAGAGAGAGAGCGAGAGGGAGAGAGGGGAGAAAGAAAATTCCAGCTGACAGAGTGGATGAATTTAAGCCATCCTGAAATGGTGGTATTGTCAAAAGTCAAACTGGCCAGACACAAAGACGCTGTCAGGGCTGCCCTAATGACACCCTGTTCAGTATTTCATATTTATTGCACTACTTCTGAACAGGGCTGTGGTGCACTTGGTAGGGAATAGGTTGCCATTTGAGACACACCCTGTCAGGGTGCCCACGGGGTTGGGGACGGGTTCCATAGCTTGTAACCAGAGCAGAACACATTTTGGTGATACATGGAACTATATAGAACCATGCTCATATGGTTCTATAAAGAACTCAGCTACAACCCTATTTGGTGCTAGAACCCTTTTAAATGGTTCTTTAAATAACCTTTACGGATAACATTTCATATTGCTAAAATTCCATAGGTTGTATTATTGTGCTAATGAACTTATTGAATCAGGTGTGCCAGCTCTGGAACGTCTGGAGATCCCTGAGGTGAAATGGAGAACTTGACATAATCAACCTCAAATGACATGTAGACAAAAAATGTCCTTTTCCTAAATCACCATCACTGTCAATAGTCTCATATACAAGTAACACAACAGATTAGATCAACTGAAATGACACTCACTCACGGTTGCACAAAAAGACCTGTTAGCGAACAACGGCCCCAAAATATTCAAATGAGCAGCCACTCCTACATTTTAATTTTCACAAAAACTTTTTTTTAACAGGAAAGAACCATTGAAGGCCTAAAGGCGGATTTATTTGAATATGATTCCACAAAGAACCATCACCCTTTGCAAAGATCCCCTTGAGGAACCCTCATTGAAGAACCAACTGTTTAGGCAAACAAATCTCAAAACACCTTTTATACAAATTTAAAACAGGGAATTCATGAACACAATTCTCCCCTCAGGTAATCTATATATCTAAAACTTGCATTGCATCTGTTCACCATTTATCATTATTATATAAGTCTCAGTTTGATCTTGACTTAGAAAAAACTATTGAATAATCCTTTTTGAACAGATCTGAAGTATTTGAAACAAACCACACATAGACTTACAGTAAGTACTGTCTAAACTGTCAGTATCTTCTAGTGAGTGTTGGTATCGGTGTACAGTATACTGCTCTCCAGTGCCAAAAGTGTTTCAGTGGTTTCCTTGACCTTGACATCCATCACTCAGCTGTTGTAGAAGCCAAGCCACCCATCCATCAGATCAGCTGATGTAGAAGCCAAGCCACTCATCCATCAGATCAGCTGATGTAGAAGCCAAGCCACTCATCCATCAGATCAGCTGATGTAGAAGCCAAGCCACCCATCCATCAGATCAGCTGTTGTAGAAGCCAAGCCACCCATCCATCAGATCAGCTGTTGTAGAAGCCAAGCCACCCATCCATCACTCAGCTGTTGTAGAAGCCAAGCCACCCATCCATCAGATCAGCTGATGTAGAAGCCAAGCCACCCATCCATCGGATCAGCTGTTGTAGAAGCCAAGCCACCCATCCATCACTCAGCTGTTGTAGAAGCCAAGCCACCCATCCATCAGATCAGCTGATGTAGAAGCCAAGCCACCCATCCATCAGATCAGCTGTTGTAGAAGCCAAGCCACCCATCCATCACTCAGCTGTTGTAGAAGCCAAGCCACCCATCCATCACTCAGCTGTTGTAGAAGCCAAGCCACCCATCCATCAGATCAGCTGTTGTAGAAGCCAAGCCACCCATCCATCAGATCAGCTGTTGTAGAAGCCAAGCCACTCATCCATCAGATCAGCTGATGTAGAAGCCAAGCCACCCATCCATCAGATCAGCTGTTGTAGAAGCCAAGCCACCCATCCATCAGATCAGCTGTTGTAGAAGCCAAGCCACCCATCCATCACTCAGCTGTTGTAGAAGCCAAGCCACCCATCCATCAGATCAGCTGATGTAGAAGCCAAGCCACCCATCCATCAGATCAGCTGTTGTAGAAGCCAAGCCACCCATCCATCACTCAGCTGTTGTAGAAGCCAAGCCACCCATCCATCAGATCAGCTGATGTAGAAGCCAAGCCACCCATCCATCAGATCAGCTGTTGTAGAAGCCAAGCCACCCATCCATCACTCAGCTGTTGTAGAAGCCAAGCCACCCATCCATCACTCAGCTGTTGTAGAAGCCAAGCCACCCATCCATCAGATCAGCTGATGTAGAAGCCAAGCCACCCATCCATCAGATCAGCTGTTGTAGAAGCCAAGCCACCCATCCATCAGATCAGCTGTTGTAGAAGCCAAGCCACCCATCCATCAGATCAGCTGTTGTAGAAGCCACGCCACCCATCCATCAGATCAGCTGTTGTAGAAGCCAAGCCACCCATCCATCAGATCAGTTTAATGGAGATAATAGTAATTCCTCTACTTATGCAGAGCCTTCAGAAGGTTTTCACATTTTGTTACGTTACGGCCTGAATTTAAAATGGATGAAATGTATGTGTTTTTGTCATTGGCGTAAACAATACCCCGAAATGTCAAAGTGGAATTATGTTTTTACAAAGTAATAAACAATGAAAAGTTGAAATGTCTTTAGTCAATAAGTGTTCAAAGCCAATAGTGACTTAAAACAGTTACAGAGATGAATGACTGTGATAGGAGAAAACTGAGGATGGATCAACAAGATTGTGATTACTCCACAATACTAACCTAATTGCCAGAGTGGAAACAAGGAAGCTTGTTTTCACAACCCTTGGGTTGTGCCGTGGCGGAGATCTTTGTGGGCTATACTCGGCCTTGTCTCAAGATGGTAAGTTGGTGGTTGAAGCTATCCCTCTAGCGGTGTGGGGGCTGTGCTTTGGCAAAGTGGGTGGTGTTATATCCTGCCTGTTTGGCCTTGTCCGGGGGTATCATCGGATGGGGCCTCAGTTTCTCCTGACCCCTCCTGTCTCAGCCTCCAGTATTTATGCTGCAGTAGTTTATGTGTCGGGGGGCTAGGGTCAGTCTGTTATATCTGGAGTACTTCTCCTGTCTTATCTGGTGTCCTGTGTGAATGTAAGTATGCTCTCTCTAATTCTCTCTTTCTCTCTTTCTCTCTCTCTCTCTCTCTCTCTCTCGGAGGACCTGAGCCCAGGACCATGCCTCAGGACTACCTGGCATGATGACTCCTTGCTGTCCCCAGTCCATCTGGCCGTGCTGCTGCTCCAGTTTCAACTGTTCTGCCTGTGGCTATGGAACCCTGACCTGTTCACCGGACGTGCTACCTGTCCCAGACCTGCTGTTTTCAACTCTCTAAAGACAGCAGGAGCGGTAGAGATACTCTCAATGATCGGCTATGAAAAGCCAACTGACATTTACTCCTGAGGTGCTGACTTTTTGCACCCTCGACACCTACTGTGATTATTATTATTTGACCATGCTGGTCATTTATGAACATTTGAACATCATGGTCATGTTCTGTTATAATCTCCACCCGGCACAGCCAGAAGAGGACTGGCCACCCCTCAGAGCCTAGGTTTCTTCCTAGGTTTTGGCCTACACCTGCATTGCTTGCTGTTTGGGGTTTTAGGCTGGGTTTCTGTACAGCACTTTGAGATATCAGTACGAAGGGCTTTATAAATAAATTTGATTTGATTTGTACAGAATATTCCAAAAACATTCACCCTGTTTGCAACAAGGCGCTAAAGTAAAACTGCAAAAATGTGGCAAAGCAATTAAATGTTTGTCCTGAATACAAGGTGTTATGTTTGGAGCTAATCCAAAACAACACATTACTGTGTACCACTCTCCATATTTTCAAGCATAGTGGTGGCTGCATCCTGTTATGAGTATCTACTTTCTAAACCCACAGTAGTTTGTCCATACGAAAATGACTAATAATAGCTTATATCCAGTCAATTAAACAAGGATTTTAGGATACAAGCATGATAAGGTCATTAATTCAGTAGAGAGAGAACAAGTCCACATGTGATTAACTGATAATATAGTCAGGAGTGTAATTTGGGATGCAGCCTGTCTCTCCTGTTAGTCTTCATTCTCCCTATATCTAGATAACTAGGGCTTTAGGTGAGACAGTGGCCATATACCTAGATAACTAGGGCTTTAGGTGAGACAGAGGCCCTATGGCTAGATAACTAGGGCTTTAGGTGAGACAAAGGCCCTATACCTAGATAACTAGCGGTAGAGTAACTATAACTAGAGTCAGTTAGTGGCATTGTGGATTTGATGTAGTTTCCCCTCTGTGGAACAATAGATGTGATATAGTTTCCCCTCTGTGGAACACTAGATTTGATTCAGTTTCACCTCTGTGGAACAGTAGATGTGATATAGTTTCCCCTCTGTGGAACAACAGATTTGATTCAGTTTCACCTCTGTGGAACAATAGATTTGATTCAGTTTCACCTCTGTGGAACAGTAGATGTGATATAGTTTCCCCTCTGTGGAACAATAGATTTGATTCAGTTTCACCTCTGTGGAACAATAGATTTGATTCAGTTTCACCTCTGTGGAACAGTAGATGTGATATAGTTTCCCCTCTGTGGAACAATAGATTTGATTCAGTTTCACCTCTGTGGAACAGTAGATGTGATATAGTTTCCCCTCTGTGGAACAATAGATTTGATTCAGTTTCACCTCTGTGGAACAATAGATTTGATTCAGTTTCACCTCTGTGGAACAGTAGATGTGATATAGTTTCCCCTCTGTGGAACAATAGATTTGATTCAGTTTCACCTCTGTGGAACAGTGGATTTGATTCAGTTTCCCCTCTGTGGAACAATAGATGTGATATAGTTTCCCCTCTGTGGAACACTAGATTTGATTCAGTTTCACCTCTGTGGAACAATAGATGTGATATAGTTTCCCCTCTGTGGAACAATAGATTTGATTCAGTTTCACCTCTGTGGAACAGTGGATTTGATTCAGTTTCACCTCTGTGGAACAATAGATTTCATATAGTTTCACCTCTGTGGAACAATAGATGTGATATAGTTCTGTGTCTATGAATGTTTCCCAAATGGAATCCTATTCGTTATATAATGCACTGACATTCATAGAGATACATCACCGTTATATTACATTTTTTGGTATCATTTCACTCAACACTGACCCCTGGGTTACGGATTATGGTAAATAAACACACTGGAAGGGTCAATGTGGGAGTAGTGACTCCTCTCAGGGAAGGCAGTAGTTAACATATCAGGGTGAAGGAGTGTACGCCTTCACCCCTCTTCTCATTACAACTGGCAGAAGATGGACTGGACATTTACAATAACCTGGGTGATCCCAGAGCAGACCTCACTGAATTCGTCCCAAATGGCACCCTATTCCCTATTTAGTGAACTACTTTTGACCAGAGCCCTAAGGGTCCCTAGTGCACTATATAGGGAATATGATGGCATTTGGGACATCCGGCATTGATCTACAGGTCAGGCCTGTAGGAGCAGACTGAACCATCAACGCCAGGAATAAGCTAAAACAACAAAATCCTGAGAGACAGACCCTCTGTACTGAACAGCACCATACAGGTACAATCCAATGTTACAATGTATGATCATCGTACAGGAAACACGCTCTACAGACGAGGAAGACACTTGGAAACTAAGAGCTTGTTATTTGTTACTGGGGACAACCCTTATACAACTACTGATGGAGAAGAACTGGCTGATAATTATTGATGATGGATTGATGCACCACTTCCAGGCTGTCTGCACTGATGAGACTCTGTACAGATATCTGTCTGCACTGATGAGACTCTGTACAGATATCTGTCTGCACTGATGAGACCCTGTACAGATATCTGTCTGCACTGATGAGACTCTGTACAGATATCTGTCTGCACTGATGAGACTCTGTACAGATATCTGTCTGCACTGATGATACTCTGTACAGAAATCTGTTTGCACTGATGAGACTCTGTACAGATATCTGTCTGCACTGATGAGACTCTGTACAGATATCTGTTTGCACTGATGAGACTCTGTACAGATATCTGTCTGCACTGATGAGACTCTGTACAGATATCTGTCTGCACTGATGAGACTCTGTACAGATATCTGTCTGCACTGATGAGACTCTGTACAGATATCTGTCTGCACTGATGAGACCCTGTACAGATATCTGTCTGCACTGATGAGACCCTGTACAGATATCTGTCTGAACTGATGAGACTCTGTACAGATATCTGTCTGCACTGATGAGACTCTGTACAGATATCTGTCTGCACTGATGAGACTCTGTACAGATATCTGTCTGCACTGATGAGACTCTGTACAGATATCTGTCTGCACTGATGAGACTCTGTACAGATATCTGTCTGCACTGATGAGACTCTGTACAGATATCTGTCTGCACTGATGAGACTCTGTACAGATATCTGTCTGAACTGATGAGACTCTGTACAGATATCTGTCTGCACTGATGAGACTATGTACAGACAGAGACTCTGTACAGATATCTGTCTGCACTGATGAGACTCTGTACAGACAGAGTCTCTGTACAGATATCTGTCTGAACTGATGAGACTCTGTACAGACAGAGACTCTGTACAGAAATCTGTCTGCACTGATGAGACTCTGTACAGACAGAGACTTTGTACAGATATCTGTCTGCACTGATGAGACTCTGTACAGATATCTGTCTGCACTGATGAGACTCTGTACAGATATCTGTCTGCACTGATGAGACTCTGTACAGACAGAGACTCTGTACTGATATCTGTCTGCACTGATGAGACTCTGTACAGACAGAGACTTTGTACAGATATCTGTCTGCACTGATGAGACTCTGTACAGATATCTGTCTGCACTGATGAGACTCTGTACAGATATCTGTCTGCACTGATGAGACTCTGTACAGATATCTGTCTGCACTGATGAGGCACTGTACAGCTGGCTGTCTGCACTGATGAGACTCTGTACAGTTATCTGTCTGCACTGATGAGACTCTGTACAGTTATCTGTCTGCACTGATGAGACTCTGTACAGACATCTGTCTGCACTGATGAGACTGTACAGATATCTGTCTGCACTGATGAGACTCTGTACAGATATCTGTCTGCACTGATGAGACCCTGTACAGATATCTGTCTGCACTGATGAGACCCTGTACAGATATCTGTCTGAACTGATGAGACTCTGTACAGATATCTGTCTGCACTGATGAGACTCTGTACAGATATCTGTCTGCACTGATGAGACTCTGTACAGATATCTGTCTGCACTGATGAGACTCTGTACAGATATCTGTCTGCACTGATGAGACTCTGTACAGATATCTGTCTGAACTGATGAGACTCTGTACAGATATCTGTCTGCACTGATGAGACTATGTACAGACAGAGACTCTGTACAGATATCTGTCTGCACTGATGAGACTCTGTACAGACAGAGTCTCTGTACAGATATCTGTCTGAACTGATGAGACTCTGTACAGACAGAGACTCTGTACAGAAATCTGTCTGCACTGATGAGACTCTGTACAGACAGAGATCTGTACAGATATCTGTCTGCACTGATGAGACTCTGTACAGATATCTGTCTGCACTGATGAGACTCTGTACAGATATCTGTCTGCACTGATGAGACTCTGTACAGACAGAGACTCTGTACAGATATCTGTCTGCACTGATGAGACTCTGTACAGACAGAGACTTTGTACAGATATCTGTCTGCACTGATGAGACTCTGTACAGATATCTGTCTGCACTGATGAGACTCTGTACAGATATCTGTCTGCACTGATGAGACTCTGTACAGATATCTGTCTGCACTGATGAGGCACTGTACAGCTGGCTGTCTGCACTGATGAGACTCTGTACAGTTATCTGTCTGCACTGATGAGACTCTGTACAGTTATCTGTCTGCACT
>NC_052341.1:1084481-1199481 GCF_016432855.1 Salvelinus namaycush | reverse complement strand
TTTCATCCCTACAGCCCTTCCTTTCCTTTCCTATCTACCACAGAGAACACGGCAACTGTCACAGATCCATTATGCATATAATACAGCCTCACTGTTGTGGATGATCATTTCCCCATTTTGAAAATAAACTGTCTTCGACAACTCATGGTAGGACGATGGAAGTTTCCTTAAAAAAATGTATATTCTGTTATTAAAACTCCAACATGCTTAAACCTCTACCGACCCACCCTCCTGGATCTGGGATCCTCCTCATCAGAAACGCTGACTAGCATAGCCTAGCCTAGCGCCACAGGGAATATCATATAATATAATTTCATGAAATCACAAGTCCAATACAACAAATGAAAGATAAACATCTTGTGAATCCAGCCAACATGTGCGATTTTTAAAATGTTTTACAGCGAAAACACAACATATATTTATGTTAGCTCACCACAATAGCCCAAAACACAACGCCGTTTTTTCACCTCAAAGATAGCTTTCACAAAACCCACAAATAGAGATAAAAATAATCACTAACCTTTGAACAACTTCATCAGATGACAGTCTTATAACATCATGTTATACAATACATTTATGTTTTGTTCGAAAATTTGCATATTTATAGCTACAAAAAAATGCTCCAAATTGTCCGGAGAAATTTTGGAGAGTCACGTAATCTAACAGAAAAATTCATCATAAACTTTGCTGAAAAATACATTTTGGACATATAATTAAAGATACACTGGTTCTTAATGCAACCGCTGTGTTAGATTTAAAAAAATTACTTTAGTAAAAAGCACAGCATACAATAATCTGAGACAGCGCTCAGCCATTCTCCGCCATGTTGAAGTCAACATATTCAACAAAAATACGAAATAATGTCATAAATATTCCCTTACCTTTGATGAACTTTCATCAGAATGCAGTGCCAGGAGTCCTAGTTCCACAATAAATTGTTGTTTTGTTTTAGAATGTCCATTTCTTCTGTCGAATTAGCAACTTTGGCTAGCATAATGGTGCTCACGTGTCCATGAAAGTTTGGCGCATGGAACGAAAAATTCCAAAAGTCATAATAAAAGTCGAATAAACTGGTCAAACTCAGTTGAAAATCCATCTTTATGATGTTTTTCTCATATGTATCCAATAACGTCCCAGACGGAGCATTTCTTCGTGTCTACCTCAGGCATTGCAGAAAATGATATGGTGCTCCCAGGTGTGCAGCAAAATACTGCCAATCTGGCTGACCTGTCACTCCAAAAGCTCTCATTCGGTCCCACATCAGGCTAGACACCTCATTCAACATTGTACTGCCTGTTGACATCTAGTGGAAGACGTATGAAGTGCATACATATCCATAAATACAAGGCAATTGAATAGGAGCAGCCCTTCACAGAGACCCATTTCAGAATTTTCACTTCCTGTTTGGAAGTGTGCCTGCCAAATCAGTTCTGTTTTACTCACATATATAATTCAAACAGTTTTAGAAACTTCAGAGTGTTTTCTATCCAATAGTAATAATAATATGCATATCATATGATCTAGGACAGAGTGCGAGGGCGTTTAAATTGGGCACGATATTATCCAGAAGTGAAAAGAGCGCCCCCTATGTCCAAGAGGTTAATTACTATAAATGGTGAAACTGGAAACACTAAATGTTTAATTTGGTAATGATTGCTACTGGTTTTGATACCCCAAAATGTCAGAGGTACTCTTTAAATCTTAAAATGTCAGAGGTACTCTTTCAATCTTAAAATGTCCGAGGTACTCTTTGAGTCTTAAAATGGCAGAGGTACTCTTTAAGTCTTATTGAAAAGCTGTGCATGGCCTGTCGGTGCCCAGCTGCTCTGAAAGAGGAAGCAGCACGTCAGCAGCTGGAACTGAACCGGTCCAGTCAGCATTAGCTGTGAATTTCATCCCTGTATCCCGTATAACAAGAGGGAATGGAGGATAGCCTATAGGCTGTATAGAAGCTTCCTGTGTAGTAAGTAGTCTGACAAAGCATCAGTATATTCACTGGGTAATTTGTAACATTCCACTCACCTCTGGCTCAACGTGGCTCAATGTGTCAGCAATAAGACAGGATGAATCCCTCCCATCGACTTCCTTCTGTTGAAACTGCAACATACCACACCTCACCTCACCAGACCTCACCACACCTAACCTCACCTCACCTCACCAGACCTCACCACATCTCACCAGACCTCATCTCACTTCACCAGACCTCACCACACCTCACCAGACCTCACCTCACTTCACCAGACCTCACCACACCTCACCACACTTCACCAGACCTCACCTCACTTCACCAGACCTCACCACAGCTCACCAGACCTCACCTCACTTCACCAGACCTCACCTCACCAGACCTCACCAGACCTCACCAGACCTCACCACACCTCACCAGACCTCACCTCACTTCACCAGACCTCACCACACCTCACCAGATCTCACCTCACTTCACCAGACCTCACCTCACCAGACCTCACCAGACCTCACCACACCTCACCACACCTCACCAGACCTCACCTCACTTCACCAGACCTCAACTCACCAGACCTCACCTCACCTCACCTCACCAGACCTCACCACACCTCACCAGACCTCACAACACCTCACCTCACCTCACCTCACCAGACCTCACCAGACCTCACCAGACCTCACCACACCTCACCAGACCTCACCTCACCTCACCAGACCTCACAACACATCACCTGACCTCACCAGACCTCACAACACCTCACCAGACCTCACCATACCTCACCAGACCTCACCAGACCTCACCATACCTCACCACACATCGCCACACCTCACCAGACCTCACCACACCTCACAACACGTCACCAGACCTCGCCACACCAGACTTCACCAGACATCACCACACCTCACCTCACCAGACATCACCACACCTCACCTCACCAGACTTCATCAGACATCACCACACCTCACCTCACCAGACATCACCACACCTCATCTCACCAGACCTCACCAGACTTCACCAGACTTCACCACACCTCACCACACCTCACCACACCTCTCCAGACCGCACCAGACATTGGTTGTCAAAAGCCAGCAATATGTCTGACTGACCGACGATACAGTGTTATGCTATACAACAGAAATATCAGCTTTCATCTCACAATAGGAGTTGCAGTGGTGGCCCTGATTAACCATTCCACCATCTTAGGTGTTCGGATGTGTTCGGAAGTTCGGATAAATGACATGCCCAAAGTAAACTGCCTGTTACGCAGGCCCAGAAGCTAAGATATGCATATAATTGGTAGCATTGGATAGAAAACACTCTGAAGTTTAAAAAAATGTTAAAATAATGTCTGTGAGTATAACAGAACTGATTTTGCAGGTGAAAACCCAAGGAAAATCCACCCAGAAAAGTTTTTTTGAGGGCATGGTCCATTTCAAGGCTTGTCTGTGGAATTTACAAATAAATAGCTCCCAGATTGCAGTTCCTATGGCTTCCACTAGATTTCAACAGTCTTTAGAAAGGGTTTCAGACTTGTTTTTTGAAAAATGAGGGAGAAGTTGTAGTTTTTCTAAGTGGCTCTCATTTTGACTGTAGTCTTGTGGCGCCAGTGGATGATGGCGCGCACCGTGTTATTTATCTCCGGTATTGAACATATTACATTCCGTCTTACATTTTATCGTTTATTTACATATTAGGGTACCTGAGGATTGATTAGAAACGTTGTTTGACCTGTTTGGATGAAGTTTATTGGAAACTTTTGGGATTCCTTTGTAGGCATGTTGAACGAGTGGAACGGGTGGATTACTGAATCAAACGCGCCAAATAAACTGACTTTTTTGGGATATAAAGAAGTACTTTATCGAACAAAACAACCATTTTTGTGTAGCTGAGACCCGTGGGATTGCAAACAGAGGAAGATCTCCAAAGATAAGTGATTTATTTTATCGCTATTTCTGACTTTTGTGACGCCTCTGCTGGTTTGGAAAATGTTTTTAATGCTTTTGTATGCTGGGCGCTGTCCTCAGATAATCGCATGGTATGCTTTCGCCATAAAGCCTTTTTGAAATCTGACAACGCGGTTGGATTAACAAGAAGTTAAGCTTTTAAATGATGTAGGACACTTGTATGTTCATGAATGTTTAATATTACAATTTTGTCATTTGAATTTGGCACGCTCCAGCTTCAACGGATGTTGTCGATTTTGAACCCGTTAACGGGATCCGTGCGCTAAGAGGTTTTATAGCAATTTCACTGAAGTTCACGGATATCATGTTCGCTGTAAATTACACAAATTGATAAAGTTATGAATTGAACCCTGCTGGGTACAAGCAATGGGTTAATAGGTTAATAGGTTAACCATTCCACCACTCCTGCCTGCCTTCCTGCCTTGGGAAGCAAATGGGAAAACTGGGTGATTGATAGGCCAGGCCTGGAGACTGATTGATACACCTGAGAGAAAAGATAAGACCGTGGGAGGGAGAGGCAGACAGAGAGAGAAATACCGCAGTGTGCAATCACAGCATCAAGATTTGTTGCCTGTTGCCATGAGAAAAATGTCAACCAGTGGAGTACAAACACCATTGTAAATACCACCAATATTTATCTATTTATTTATCTTCCCCCACTATTCGTACTACAACTTTTTGCACATTGCTAAAACAGTTGCTGACACGTTGAGACACATATAACTGGTAAAATAATACTTGAAATGTCATCTTTTTTAAAACATTTTTGAGTGCAATATTGACTGTTAAATTTGAATCGTTTTTTTGTTGACGTTGTTTTGTGTCTTCTCACTTTGCCAAAGTTAGTGAAATAAACAATAAACAATGTAAACATGTTTCCCATGCCAATAAAGGTCGTTTGAATTAAATTGAATTTAATTGTGAGAGAGAGAGGGAGAGGTAGACAGAGAAAGAGAGAAGAGACGGACGGAGAGAGAGAGAGACTGAGAAAAGAGAGATAAGATAAGAGAGAGAGGGAGGGAGGAAGGGAAAAATAGATAAACCTGTGAGATCAGCGAGAGAGTGAGCAGCTGAGCTGAGAGAGATGTCCTCTGACATCAGTTCCAATAGATTAGGACCTTCCTCCTCCTTCCTGTCGGCGATGTAGCTGGTAACAGAGTGTGCTGAGAGGCCCAACCCCCACAGCGTCGTGACAGCTCACCACCTCCCGCATTCATGCCAGCACTGTACAGAAAACCCAACACGTCACACAGCGCTGTGAGGTCCCACCACCTCACACGGTTCACTCCATCACTGTACAGAAAACCCACCACCTCCCGCATTCAGGCCAGCACTGTACAGAAAACCCACCACCTCACACGGTTCACTCCATCACTGTTCTGAAAACCCACCACCTCCCACATTCACTCCATCACTGTACTGAAAACCCGTCTGTCTCAGAAGCAACTGTAGTGGGTTCAGTGGAACGGACCGACACACCGTACTCTAGACCAGTAGTTCTCAACATATTTGTGGTTACATTTTGCTCCACTCGCAGTACCTTCTCATGTGTAACTGACTAGGCCGATTTTCTTATGCGTCTTCTCAACTAGATAGCTAGATACCCTCAAGCATTTTAGGTTTCCATTCAGAACTAGTTCTTTTGTCTTAGAAGTACATTCATATCTTCCCTTTATGACTATCACTATCACCTCGCTTGACAGTTTTTGCTCCTCTGGTAATGAGTCAAATCCATTATATCTGTTTGAGAAAACATTGTAATTACAAACACAAAGACGTTTTCTTTGAACGAGGAACATTCAACATTAAATGGGCAAGAATTTTTCAAATTTTTCTACGATGTAGACTCCAACAGCCCACAGGAAAAACACAAGCCCCTATAATTCTCCTATGTTATAATTAGCCATGATTATATGTACTGAGCAGCAGCACAGAAAAGCTACTTTCTCCTGTGCCAGTTATGAGGGACAGGAGAGGAGGAGAGGACATTAACCCCCTACAGTCTATTTACACACCGGTACGTCAATCTAAGAAATATTATTTTTAAAATCCCAATCAAAATCCATCAGTTTAAATCTAGAGATATCTTTGCATTGGGCTGTGTCTCAATCCACAGCATCCTCCTATGTCACCCTTCCACATCTGCGGTGGAAGGTGTCCGAGTTACAACGGTGGTTTTCAGACAATGAGGCATCCCAAAAATCTGTATTATCACAAAAATGCCTGTAGCGCCCAAACGGTTTGGCCTACAAAACTAATATGACCACTCTACGGAAAGATGAGACTCTCACGAACACGGTTCGCTCTACGACCCCCACAAGCCCCACGGGTCTCTTCTGAGGTTTGTACCGTCGATATGCCAACTTCTGTTTGTAGTCTCCGAACCGTTTGGGCTACAAACTAATGTGACCCCACTGTGACCCCACTCATTAGGATCCCCATTGCCCGTTGGTATTTTATTAGGATCCCCATTGGCTGTTGGTATTTTATTAGGATCCCCATTGGCTGTTGGTATTTTATTAGGATCCCCATTGGCTGTTGGTATTTTATTAGGATCCCCATTGGCTGTTGGTATTTTATTAGGATCCCCATTGGCTGTTGCAAAAGCAGCAGCTACTCTTCCTGGAGTCCAAAACACAAAACATGAAACAGAACATTAATAGAAAAAGAAAATCTCAAACACAGAACTACATCAATAAAAAATGGCGCAGGTAACCTACATATCGATACATACACATCAACTATCCAAGTCAAATAGGGGAGAGGCGTTGTCCCACGAGGTGTTGCTTTATCTGTTTGTTGAAACCAGGTTTGCTGTTTATTTGAGCAAAATGAGATGGAAAGAAGTTCCATGCAACTAGTGCTCTGTATAATAATGAACGCTTTCTTGAATTTTTTCTGGATTTGGGGACTGTGAAAAAACTTCTGGTGGAATAAGTATGTGTGTCAGAGAGCTGTGTGTAAGTTGACTACGCAAACAAATTGGAGTTTTCAACACATTCATGTTTCTGATAAAAAGAAGAAGTGATGCAGTCAGTCTCTCCTCAACTCTTAGCCAAGAGAGACTGGCATGCATAGTATTTATATCAGCCCTCTGATTACAATGAAGAGCAAGACGTGCTGCTCTGTTCTGGAACAGGTGCAGCTTAACTAGGTGTTCCCTTGCAGCACTGGACCACACGACTGGACAATAATCAAGATAAGACAAAACTAGAGCCTGCAGGACTTGCTTTTTTTTATCAAATAACGTTTTAATATATTTTGTTAGACACGTAAAGGTGTTCAAAAATTCTAAATCAAATAGCTAAAGGATACATGGTATGACCTTCTTAAAACGATTCCATATGTTAGCTTAGAACCCTAACCCCAACCTGATTCGAATATAGAGGGTAACAGTCTCCCATGAATCAGTCAACCTGATTAGAATATAGAGGGTAACAGTCTCCCATGAATTAGTCAACCTGATTAGAATATAGAGGGTAACAGTCTCCCATGGATCAGTCAACCTGATTAGAATATAGAGGGTAACAGTCTCCCATTGATCAGTCAACCTGATTAGAATATAGAGGGTAACAGTCTCCCATGGATCAGTCAACCTGATTAGAATATAGAGGGTAACAGTCTCCCATTGATCAGTCAACCTGATTAGAATATAGAGGGTAACAGTCTCCCATGAATCAGTCAACCTGATTAGAATAGAGGGTAACAGTCTCCCATGGATCAGTCAACCTGATTAGAATATAGAGGGTAACAGTCTCCCATGGATCAGTCAACCTGATTAGAATATAGAGGGTAACAGTCTCCCATTGATCAGTCAACCTGATTAGAATATAGAGGGTAACAGTCTCCCATGAATCAGTCAACCTGATTAGAATATAGAGGGTAACAGTCTCCCATGAATCAGTCAACCTGATTAGAATAGAGGGTAAGAGTCTCCCATGGATCAGTCAACCTGATTAGAATATAGAGGGTAAGAGTCTCCCATGGATCAGTCAACCTGATTAGAATATAGAGGGTAAGAGTCTCCCATGGATCAGTCAACCTGATTAGAATATAGAGTGTAACAGTCTCCCATGTACTCAGTCAACCTGATTAGAATATAGAGGGTAAGCGTCTCCCATGAATCAGTCAACCTGATTAGAATATAGAGGGTAAGAGGCTCCCATGGACTCAGTCAACCTGATTAGAATATAGAGGGTAAGAGTCTCCCATGAATCAGTCAACCTGATTAGAATATAGAGGGTAAGAGTCTCCCATGAATCAGTCAACCTGATTAGAATATAGAGGGTAACAGTCTCCCATGAATCAGTCAACCTGATTAGAATATAGAGGGTAAGAGTCTCCCATGGACTCAGTCAACCTGATTAGAATATAGAGGGTAACAGTCTCCCATTGATCAGTCAACCTGATTAGAATATAGAGGGTAAGAGTCTCCCATGAATCAGTCAACCTGATTAGAATATAGAGGGTAACAGTCTCCCATGGATCAGTCAACCTGATTAGAATATAGAGGGTAAGAGTCTCCCATGGATCAGTCAACCTGATTAGAATATAGAGGGTAACAGTCTCCCATGGATCAGTCAACCTGATTAGAATATAGAGGGTAACAGTCTCCCATGAATCAGTCAACCTGATTAGAATATAGAGGGTAAGAGTCTCCCATGGATCAGTCAACCTGATTAGAATATAGAGGTTAAGAGTCTCCCATGGATCAGTCAACCTGATTAGAATATAGAGGGTAAGAGTTTCCCATGGATCAGTCAACCTGATTAGAATATAGAGGGTAACAGTCTCCCATGGACTCAGTCAACCTGATTAGAATATAGAGGGTAAGAGTCTCCCATGAATCAGTCAACCTGATTAGAATATAGAGGGTAAGAGTCTCCCATGAATCAGTCAACCTGATTAGAATATAGAGGGTAACAGTCTCCCATTGATCAGTCAACCTGATTAGAATATAGAGGGTAACAGTCTCCCATGAATCAGTCAACCTGATTAGAATATAGAGGGTAACAGTCCCCAATGATCAGTCAACCTGATTAGAATATAGAGGGTAACAGTCTCCCATGAATCAGTCAACCTGATTAGAATATAGAGGGTAACAGTCTCCCATGAATCAGTCAACCTGATTAGAATATAGAGGGTAACAGTCTCCCATGGATCAGTCAACCTGATTAGAATATAGAGGGTAACAGTCTCCAACGGATCAGTCAACCTGATTAGAATAGAGGGTAAGAGTCTCCCATGGACTCAGTCAACCTGATTAGAATAGAGGGTAACAGTCTCCCATGGATCAGTCAACCTGATTAGAATATAGAGGGTAAGAGTCTCCCATGGATCAGTCAACCTGATTAGAATATAGAGGGTAACAGTCTCCCATGAATCAGTCAACCTGATTAGAATATAGAGGGTAACAGTCTCCCATGAATCAGTCAACCTGATTAGAATATAGAGGGTAACAGTCTCCCATTGATCAGTCAACCTGATTAGAATATAGAGGGTAACAGTCTCCCATGGACTCAGTCAACCTGATTAGAATATAGAGGGTAACAGTCTCCCATTGATCAGTCAACCTGATTAGAATATAGAGGGTAAGAGTCTCCCATGGATCAGTTAACCTGATTAGAATATAGAGGGTAACAGTCTCCCATGAATCAGTCAACCTGATTAGAATATAGAGGGTAACAGTCTCCCATTGATCAGTCAACCTGATTAGAATATAGAGGGTAACAGTCTCCCATGGACTCAGTCAACCTGATTAGAATATAGAGGGTAACAGTCTCCAACGGATCAGTCAACCTGATTAGAATTACAAATGACCTTGTGAATAGACTGATGCTTTGTCAGACTACTACACCGGAAGCTTCTATACAGCCTATAGGCTATCCTCCATTCCCTCTTGTTATAAGGGATACAGGGAGAAATTCACAGCTAATGCTGACTGGACCGGTTCAGTTCCAGCTGCTGACGTGCTGCTTCCTCTTTCAGAGCAGCTGGGCACCGACAGGCCATGCACAGCTTTTCAATAAGACTTAAAGAGTACCTCTGCCATTTTAAGACTCAAAGAGTACCTCTGATATTTTAAGATTCAAAGAGTACCTCTGACATAAGATTCAAAGAGTACCTTTGACATAAGATTTAAAGAGTACCTCTGACATTTTAAGATTCAAAGAGTACCTCTGACATTTTAAGATTCAAAGAGTACCTCTGACATTTTAAGATTCAAAGAGTACCTCTGACATTTTAAGATTCAAAGAGTACCTCTGACATTTTAAGATTTAGAATAGAGAGTAAGAGTCTCCCACGGACTCAGTCCCATTCAGTCTCACTTGGTCTTCACGGGTCGAAAAAGTTGGAGCTGGACACGAAAGGACCCAAGGACAATCGGACCCAACTCAAATGGACCTGATCATAAAACAATTTTAACAATGGGATCCGGGCCCAAACGGAACCGAGTACAATCAGACCCGAATTGACCCGTTGACAACTCAACCTAGACCTGACGCATACCATAACGGGTCTCGGCCAGAACCGATTGGACCTGAGTGACAAACAAAAATGTTTATCAGCCAGGTTGATCTTCTGGTTAACAAATAGGTCTTTATATGTTGGCTAGGCTTTCTATAAGTCAATACATTAGCGTAAAATAAATATGCTGTAGGCTATGCGGAGCCGTGGTCGCGTCCATTTGGGTCCACTCGGATCTACAGGCTGTAGTTACATAGACCCGTGATGCCATGCCAATCAAACAGGACCAGACCCGCACCCAAAGGCCAAATTAGAATTTCAGACCCGAACCCGATTGGGTACGAGCCGGTCCTGGGGTATATCAGGTCCACCCGTTGCCGTGAAGACCTCTAACAGAGGGTAACTGTCTCCTATGGACTCAGTCTGACCTGATCAGAACAGACTGGTGGTGATACAGGAAGTAATTCATAACTACTCCCCAGTCCTCAGTCATGCTAAGACCAGGATACTCTACTGTGAAAAATACAGATACTATGTGCAATGAAGCTCTGAGACTGCACCTAGACCTTACAATCCAGTGTTACACCTAGATGTAGTATATCATAAATGATATTGGTATGATACTCTATAGAGAGCTCCCGAGTGGCGCAGCGGTCTAAGGCACTGCGTCTCAGTTGGCTCAGCGTCGTCCGGGGTAGACCGTCATTGTAAATAAGACTTTGTTTCATAACTGACTTGCCTGTTTAAATATATAAAATAAATGCTCTTCGGTCTTTCATCTGTGCTTCTGTATGTGAAGTGGAGCTCCGAGACTGGACTGTAACATGCGCTTTCTTTGGTCATCTGATGGCACAACAAGAGTCAAAGTACGTTAATTATATCAGTGTAAGTGGTTTTGAGTCTGTGCTCATCTACGGCCTGTATAGCATCCTGTACATTTAAACACCTCGCCATCCTTATTACATACACCGGTGTCTCTAATAGAAGTAGCTATGATCCTGTATCAAAGCTTTTAAAGAGCTCTCTGTCAATACACAACGTCCGTTAGTAATAGAACATGGTCCTCTGTTGAGGTGCAGCTGTCCTGGCCTGTAGAGATAGGTTGAGTTATAGAGTTATACATGTTGAGGTGCAGCTGTCCTGGCCTGTAGAGATAGGTTGAGTTCTAGAGTTATACATGTTAAGGTGCAGCTGTCCTGGCCTGTAGAGATAGGTTGAGTTCTAGAGTTATACATGTTAAGGTGCAGCTGTCCTGGCCTGTAGAGATAGGTTGAGTTATAGAGTTATACATGTTAAGGTGCAGCTGTCCTGGCCTGTAGAGATAGGTTGAGTTATAGAGTTATACATGTTAAGGTGCAGCTGTCCTGGCCTGTAGAGATAGGTTGAGTTATAGAGTTATACATGTTAAGGTGCAGCTGTCCTGGCCTGTAGAGATAGGTTGAGTTATAGAGTTATACATGTTAAGGTGCAGCTGTCCTGGCCTGTAGAGATAGGTTGAGTTATAGAGTTATACATGTTAAGGTGCAGCTGTCCTGGCCTGTAGAGATAGGTTGAGTTATAGAGTTATACATGTTGAGGTGCAGCTGTCCTGGCCTGTAGAGATAGGTTGAGTTATAGAGTTATACATGTTAAGGTGCAGCTGTCCTGGCCTGTAGAGATAGGTTGAGTTATAGAGTTATACATGTTAAGGTGCAGCTGTCCTGGCCTGTAGAGATAGGTTGAGTTATAGAGTTATACATGTTGAGGTGCAGCTGTCCTGGCCTGTAGAGATAGGTTGAGTTATAGAGTTATACATGTTGAGGTGCAGCTGTCCTGGCCTGTAGAGATAGGTTGCGTTATAGAGTTATACATGTTGAGGTGCAGCTGTCCTGGCCTGTAGAGATAGGTTGCGTTATAGAGTTATACATGTTGAGGTGCAGCTGTCCTGGCCTGTAGAGATAGGTTGCGTTATAGAGTTATACATGTTGAGGTGCAGCTGTCCTGGCCTGTAGAGATAGGTTGCGTTATAGAGTTATACATGTTGAGGTGCAGCTGTCCTGGCCTGTAGAGATAGGTTGCGTTATAGAGTTATACATGTTGAGGTGCAGCTGTCCTGGCCTGTAGAGATAGGTTGAGTTATAGAGTTATACATGTTGAGGTGCAGCTGTCCTGGCCTGTAGAGATAGGTTGAGTTATAGAGTTTTGCATGGTGTTGTACTGTATGTGTTCACATTGAGACACATCCAGAGACGTCACATCCAGGGACGTCACATCCAGGGACGTCACATAGAGACGCATCCAGAGACGTCACATATACACATCCAGAGACGTCACATTGAGACACATCCAGAGACGTCACATCCAGAGACGTCACATAGCGACACATCCAGAGACGTCACATCCAGAGACGTCACATCCAGGGACGTCACATAGAGACGCATCCAGAGACGTCACATATACACATCCAGAGACGTCACATCCAGAGACGTCACATTGAGACACATCCAGAGACGTCACATCCAGGGACGTCACATAGCGACACATCCAGAGACGTCACATCCAGAGACGTCACATCCAGGGACGTCACATAGAGATGCATCCAGAGACGTCACATAGAGACGCATCCAGAGACGTCACATCCAGGGACGTCAAATAAAGACGCATCCAGGGACGTCACATAGAGACACATCTAGAGACGTCACATCCAGGGACGTCACATAGAGACACATCCAGAGACGTCACATCCAGGGACGTCACATAGAGACACATCCAGAGACGTCACATCCAGATATGTCACATCCAGAGAAGTCACATCTAGAGAAGTCACATCAAGAGACACCACATCTAGAGAAGTCACACACACACACACACACACACACACACACACACACACACACACACACACACACACACACACACACACACACACACACACACACACACACACACACACACACTCAGACAGACATGTACCACCTCAGAAGGTTTCAGATGGAATATACATGTATATGCAGTTGATACAGTCTTATTCTCTGCTGGCCCCTCCACGGATTTTGTGTTAAATGCTCTACAACAAAGCTTTGTTGGTGTCCAACAAGCTTTCTCTACCCTTAACCTTGTTCTGAACACCTCCAAAACAAAGGTCATGTGGTTTGGTAAGAAGAATGCCCCTCCTCCCACAGCTATGATTACTACCTCTGAGGGTTCAGAGCTTGAGGTAGTCATCTCATACAAGTACTTGGGAGTATGGCTAGACGGTACACTGTCCTTCTCTCAGCACATATCAAAGCTGCAGGCTAAAGTTAAATCTAGACTTGGTTTCCTCTATCGTAATCGCTCCTCTTTCACCCCAGCTGCCAAACTAACCCTGATTCATATGACCATCCTACCCATGCTAGATTACGGAGACATAATTTATAGATCGGCAGGTAAGGGTGCTCTCGGGCGGCTAGATCTTCCTTACTCTTCGGTCATCAGATTTGCCACCAATGCTGCTCAAAGGACACATAACTGCACTCTATACTCCTCTGTAAACTGGTCATCTCTGTATACCCGTCGCAAGACACACTGGTTGAAGCTTATTTATAAAACCCTCTTAAGGCCTCACTTCCCCCTGTCTGAGGTATCTACTGCAGCCCTCATCCTCCACATACAACACCCGTTCTGCCAGTCACATTCTGTTAAAGGTCCCCAAAGCACACACATCCCTGGGATCGCTCCTCTTTTCAGTTCACTGCAGTTAGCGACTGGAACGAGCTGCAACAAACACTCAAACAAACAAACACTCACTCTTCATTCAAAGACTCAATCATGGACACTCTTACTGACAGTTGTGGCTGCTTTGTGTGATGTATTGTTGTCTCTACCTTCTTGACCTTTGTGCTGTTGTCTGTGCCCAATAATGTTTGTACAATGTTTTGTGTTGCTACCATGTTGTTGTTATGATGTGTTGCTACCATGTTGTGTTGCTACCATGTTGTTGCTGTGTTGTGTTGCTGCATTGCTATATTGTTGTCTTAGGTCTCTCTTTATGTAGTGTTGTCTCTCTTGTTGTGATGTGTGTTTTGTCCTATATTTATATTGTATTTATTTTTAATTTTTAATCCCAGGCCCCCGTCGCCGCAGAAGGCCTTTTGCCTTTTGGTAGGCCATCATTGTAAATAATAATTTATTCTTAACGTACTTGCCTAGTTAAATAAAGGTTAAATACATTAAAAAAAACATTTAAATAAATAACAATATTACAATGTAAATGTGTGTAGAGTGCTAGTGTTTGTGTGAGTATGCCTGTGTCTGTACCTGTGTGTGTGTCTCTTCACAGTCCCCACTGTTCCATAAGGTTCATTTTTATCTGTTTTTTAAAATCTGATTCTCCTGCTTGCATCAGTTACTTGATGTGGAATAGAGTTCCATGTAGTCATGGCTCTATGTAGTACTGTACGCATCCCATAGTCTGTTCTGGACTTGGGGACTGTGAAGAGACCCCTGGTGGCATGTCTTGTGGGGTATGCATGGGTGTCTGATCTGCATGGGTGTCTGAGCTGCATTCAACAAAAACAAGTAGTGATGAAGTCAATCTCTCCTCCACTTTGAGCTATGAGAGATTGACATGCATGTTAACTCTCCTTGTACACTTAAGGGTATGCTGCCCTGTTCTGGGCCAATTGTAATTTTCTGAGGTCCCTCTTTTTGACACCTGACCACACGAACGAACAAAACTAGGGCCTGTAGGACCTGCCTTGTTGATAGTGTTGTTAAGAATATCGAGCAGGGCTTTATTATGGACAGACTTCTCCCCATCTTAGCTACAGTTGTATCAATATGTTTTGTCCACGATAGTTAGTTTACAATCCAGTGTTACTCCAAGCAGTTTAGTTTTTGAAATATGTAGGACTAACTCATTCCTTGCCACCCATTCTGAAACTAACTGCAGCTCTTTGTTTCAGTGTTTCGGTCATTTTAGTTACTGTAGTAGCTGATGTGTATAGTGTTGAGTCATCCGCATACATAGACATTCTGGCTTTAATCAAAGCCAGTGGAATGTTGTTTAGTAAAGATTGAAAAAGGTTATGGGCCTAGACAGCTGCCCTGGGGAATTCCTGATTCTACCTGGATTATGTTGGAGAGGCTTCCATTAAAGAACACCCTCCGTGTTCTGTTAGACAGGTAACGCTTTACAGCAGGGGGTGTAAAGACATAACTGTTACGTCCGTCGTTAGATGAATGAGACCAAAGCGCAGCGTGGGAAGTGTTCATGATTTTTAATCCATAACTCCAACAAAATACAAAACCGAACGTAACGTTCTGCAGGGCTAGACAGCAACTATGAAGAAAAAAAAAAACAAGATCCCACAAACTAAGGTGGAAAACAGGCTGCCTAAGTATGATCCCCGATCAGAGACAACGATAAACAGCTGCCTCTGATTGGGAACCCGGCCAACAATGAAATAGAACACATAGATTTGCCTACCCAAGTCACACCCTGACCTAACCAAAATAGAGAATTAAAAGGATCTCTAAGGTCAGGGCGTGACAATAACATATTACGTTTTTTCCAGCGGCAGATTATGCTCGATAATGTCAAAAGCCACACTGAAGTCTAACAAAACAGCTCCCACAATCTTTTTATCATCAATTTTGCTCAGCCAATCATCAGTCATTTGTGTAAGTGCTGTGCTTGTTGAATGTCCTTCCCTATAAGTGCTGAAAGTCTGTTGTCAATTTGCTTGCAGTAAAATATTATTGTATCTGGTCAAACATAATCTTTCCAAAAGTTTACTAAGGGTTGTTAGCAGGCTGATTGGTTTGCTATTTGAGCCAGTAAAGGGGGCTTTACTCTTCTTGGATAGTGAATGTCTTTTGCTTACCTCCAGGCCTGAGGGCACACACTTTCTAGTAAGCTTAGATTGAAGATATGGTAAATAGGAGTGGAAATATCGTCCGCAATTATCCCAACTGTCAGACCCCGATGGCTTGTCATTGTTGATAGAGAACAATATTTTTCTCACCTCATCCACACTCACTTTACCGAATTAAAAATGACAATGCTTGTGTTTCATCATTTGTTTAGTTATACTTGGATGTGTAATGTCGCTGTTTGTTGAAGGCATGTCATGCCTAAATGTGCTAATTTTGCCAATGAAAAAAGTAATTGTCAGTGGGCTTTGTAATGAATGAGCCATCTGATGCAATGAATGATGAAACTAAAGTTTGCCTTTTTGCCCAAAATGTTCAAATCTTTTTTATTATCATTCTTTATATCATTTATCTTTGTTTCATAGTTTCTTCTTCTTCTTCATAATCAGTTTACATTATTTCGAACTATAAATTTGCATGTTGGTTGTGCAGCCAGACTTATTTTGCCAATCATTTTGCTTCATCCCTCTCAACCATACAATTTTGCAGCTCATCACCACTGCCATCACCCCCCCATATCCATTCCTGTACACTTGTTCTTACCTACAAACCCATTCAATCCCACCACTAACTGTGTGTGTATGTGCGCATGTGTGTTTTTTCTGATCTGCGTGTGCGTGTTTGATTGCACATGCTGGCATGTGTGTGTGTATATGTGAGGTGTGTGCATTCATGCCTAGGTGATTATATGTGTGTGGGTGTGTGTGTGTCTGTGTCTGTGTCTGTGTCTGTGTCTGTGTCTGTGTGTGTGTGTGTGTGTGTGTGTGTGTGTGTGTGTGTGTGTGTGTGTGTGTGTGTGTGTGTGTGTGTGTGTGTGTGTGTGTGTGTGTGTGTGTGTGTGTGTCGTGTCTTTGACTATGCCAGATTAATTGCTATGACATGCTATTCTATAAAATAATTTCTCCGTAATTAATATTACCTGATTGAACTAATCATGTAAATATGAATTAACTAGAGAGGGACACCACGAAATAATATTTATAGAGCTGTTATCTTTCGAATAAACTCTTAAAGATTTAGTAATATTTTACTAAATAGCAGTCACATTAATCGTCATTTTATTCAGTCTCATCTGAAAGTTGTAAGTCCTTGATTATCTGCAAGAATCCTGGCTAACAAGTTGAATCAGCAATACAAAATTGGGTTTAATTATTTATTTACTAAATACCTAACTAATCACACAGAAACACACATACACAATTAAATCATAACTTGATCACAAATTACGTCATACAGAAAAACGTCCCTAGCGGGCGGAATAGATATGACAGCTTGTTACACAAAGGAAAGGGGGGCTGAGTCCTAGTGAAAGAGCGGGAGACTTGAACATAGGCGGGCTGTACTATCGTAAATACAGTATCTTATGCATTCTAAATTACCGCCCATTTGAAGAGGAAAATGCAATCAATATTTACTCTGAGCTGCGCTTCAGTAGGTTGGTGGTAGATGGCCCGTGTCGCCAACCCGAGTCCTCTGTCCTTTGAAGAATGTCTCTGGTAGTCACGGGAACACGTTGTGTGTATTAGACGGGATACTTGGACTGTCCTTCCGAACCTGCGTTTAGCTGTTGCTAACTCCAAGGCTAGGAGATATCACTTCTGTAGTGAATACGAGTTCAAAGTTCATACCATTCACAATCAAAGTCCATGCTGATGTTGGCTTCATCTATAGTGATTATCTGAACCATTCTGACACTGGATCGTCATCCTAGCATACCCGGAACAGAAAGTTATATTCTGGTTCGTGGCTTTATATAGTGGAGGGAGAGGGGTGTGTCTGAAAAGTCTATTAACCCATGCCTCTTCACAGGGGCGGACCACTGTGAGCAGAGGAAAACTTATGAAAGCACAGATCTCTCATTTGGAAGCTAAAATTACATTTCACCTCTTCACAAATAATGTCATATTCAAACATTTGAATTAAACAACAATTCCATGTGAATCCGATATCTCTGACATTTAGACTTTCCACAGTAGAGTTTGACACATTCTCATCAAGGATAGAATGTGTCAGAGGGCAACCGAACTGACATAATATACCTTAAGTACCACCGCATATGTTCAGTTGGTCGGGTTACCAGAATATAGTTCATTTCCCCCAACTTCTGATGTTACCCAGAATCTCTATGTTAACCAAGGGGTTTTCTTATGTCACATCAGTTATAGTAGGGAGAGAGAAAAAGGGGGAAAGAGGTATTTATGACTGTCATAAACCTACCCCCAACCCAACGTCATGACGTGTGTGTGTGTGTGTGTGTGTGTGTGTGTGTGTGTGTGTGTGTGTGTGTGTGTGTGTGTGTGTGTGTGTGTGTGTGTGGGGGGGGGGGGGGGGGGGGGGGGGGGGTGTGTGGATGCTCAGTGAGACAGATCATTCCTGGATCCACATTAAAGAGATTTTCTTTCCCTCATCCCTACCTCATCTGTTCCTCGACTTCAACTCACCGAAGACATGGTATTGTAGTTATCTATAGTCTTCAGAGAGAGAGAGAGAGAGAGAGAGAGGGAGAAAGAGACGGAGAGAGAGAGAGAGGGAGAGCGAGAGGGGGGGAGAGCAAGACGGGGGAGAGTGAGAGGGGGGGAGAAAGAAAGGGAGAAATAGCGAGAGAGAGAGAGGGAGAAAGAGAGGGAGAAAGATGGGGAGAAAGAGAGGGAGAAAGAGAGAGAGAGAGAGCGAGAGCGAGAGAGCGAGAGAAAGAGAGGGAGGGAGAGAGAGAGGGAGAGAAAGAGAGGGAGAAAGAGAGAGAGAGAGAGAGAGAGAGAGGGAGAAAGAGAGGGAGAGAGAGAGAGAGCGAGAGAGAGAGAGAGAGATGGGGAGAAGGAGGGAGAAAGAGAGATCCAACGCAACCTTTTTTTAGAAGTCATTTCTGCTGTACCCATGATAATCACAGCAATCTTTGGTTGTTCAATGGTGCTGGTCTCATTTTATAGCACTGTTACTAATGTTACCTCAGTGTTGAAAGTGGACATTTTCAAGACTTTTCTTTTGCTGTGAAGTAGGCATGTGGATGAAGGTGAATAATGTCTCCTTGTTTTCTGACAAAAAGTAAGATGAGATATATATATATATATATTTGTATATTCAAGTGATTCAAGTGATTTTGACTGATGAAAGGAGTTATGCAAATGATTAAAAACTAATATGTCCAACGACCACATGTCCATAACATTAGACCTGCAGATGGCGTGACTGCTGAAGACAATAGAGAGAGGCTTTAATGTGTTAGGGGAAGTCAACATATTATTGACACGACTCAATACTGATGATCACATCAACTGCCCTGTCAACAAGATGAGTGGCTCACAAAATAGCTGCCCTACTCCCAGCAGCCACGGTGTGTGTGTGTGTGTGTGTGTGTGTGTGTGTGTGTGTGTGTGTGTGTGTGTGTGTGTGTGTGTGTGTGTGTGTGTGTGTGTGTGTGTGTGTGTGTGTGTCACCCTGGCTGGCGAATGTTCATTAAGTTGTTTTCCGATCAGA
This sequence comes from Salvelinus namaycush, assembly GCF_016432855.1. Lineage (NCBI taxonomy): Eukaryota > Metazoa > Chordata > Actinopteri > Salmoniformes > Salmonidae > Salvelinus > Salvelinus namaycush. The sequence goes on along the minus strand of NC_052341.1, from coordinate 1,179,717 downwards.
GTGGAGGGATCGATACTCAGCTCCAAGTGATTTACACATTGCATGTCCACCTCAGCTACAAAGACCAGACTCTGGAGGACCTAATGGTGTTCTTAAAAATGAAATGGACACAGTCGATTTACAAACTCATGAAATATAGAGACCAATTTGGCTTAATAGGTCCACTGTATTTCCAAATGCAATGGAAACACTGTCCCCCCAAACAACAAAGCAACTGAAGAATGGCATTCACACCCCCAATTCCTTTAGTTGTTGAATGACAGTGTCCAGACCTGTCCTCTTAAAACTTCTTTGATATAGGGGGCAGCATTTTCACTTTTGGATGAATTGCGTGCCCATAGTGAACTGCCTCCTACTCTGTCCCAGATGCTAATATATGCATATTATTACATTTTGGATGGAAAACACTCTGAAGTTTCTAAAACTGTTTCAATGATGTCTGTGAGTATAACAGAACTCATATGGCAGGTAAAAACCTGAGAAAAAATCCAAACAGGAAGTGAAAATTCGGAGACTGGTGGATGTTAAAGTCATCGCCTATTCAATTCCCTGTAATATATGGATCTGTTTGCACTTCCTACGCCTTCCACTAGTTGTCAACAGTCTGTAGAATGCTGAATGAAGCCTCTAGTGTGATGTGGTGCCGGATGGGAGGTGTTTCAGTCATTGGTCTGGCAGATTGCCAGTTCATGGTCATGCGCTTTCCTGATGATATCGCCATGCGTTCCATTACTTATAGAGACTGAAAAGAATTCTCCGGTTGGAACCTTATTGGATATAAATGATAACAACATCCTGAAGATTGATTCTCTACTAAGTTTGACCAGTTTATTCGACTTGTAATATAACTTTTTGAAGTTTTCGTCCGACGTTTGCCTGCATCTGTGCGAGCGTTTGGACACGTGTACTACACATGCTAGCAAAAGTAACTAATTGGACATAACTAATGGACATTATCGAACAAAACAACAATTTATTTATTGTGGAACTAGGATTCCTGGCAGTGCATTCTGATGAACATTTTATTTATCCGTTATTTTACCAGGTAAGTTGACTGAGAACACGTTCTCATTTGCAGCAACGACCTGGGGAATAGTTACAGGGGAGAGGAGGGGGATGAATGAGCCAATTGTAAACTGGGGATTATTAGGTGACTGTGATGGTTGAGGGCCAGATTGGGAATTTAGCCAGGACACCGGGGTTAACACCCCTACTCTTACGACAAGTGCCATGGGATCTTTAATGACCTCAGAGAGTCAGGACACCCGTTTAACGTCCCATCCGAAAGACGGCACCCTACACAGAGCAGTGTCCCCAATCACTGCCCTGGGGTATTGGGATCTTTGTTTAGACCAGAGGAAAGAGTGCCTCCTACTGGCCCTCCAACACCACTTCCAGCAGCATCTAGTCTCCCATCCAGGGACTGACCAGGACCAACCCTGCTTAGCTTCAGAAGCAAGCCAGCAGTGGTATGCAGGGTGGTATGCTGCTGGCATAAAACATAATCAAAGGTATGGGAATATTTATGATGTAATTTCGTATTTCTGTTGACTCCAACATGGCGGAGAAAGGTTGTTAAATCTGAGCGCCGTCTCAGATTATTGCATGGTGTGCTTTTTACGTAAAGTAAAAAAAAAATCTGACACAGCGGTTGCATTAAGAACAAGTGTGTCACGTCCTGACCTTAGAGATCCTTTTTATGTCTCTGTTTTGGTTGGTCGTGAGTTTGGGTGAGCATTCTATGTCTTGTGTTCTATGTTGTCCTTGTGTTGTATTTCTGTGTGTTTGGCCTGGTATGGTTCTCAATCAGAGGCAGCTGTCTTTCATTGTCAAATACTGATTGAGAATCATATTTAGGTAGCCTGATCCCACCTGTGTTTGTGGGTGGTTGTTTCCTGTTTAGTGTTTGTTTCACCTTTCAGGACTGTTCGTGTGTCGTGTTTGTTGTTTTGTTTAGTGTTGCGTATTGGATTAAAGAATATGAACACTTACCATGCTGCACCTTGGACCTCTTCTTCTCCTCCAGACGACAAGCGTTACAAAGTGTATCTTTAAATATGTGTAAAACATGTATCTTTCAACAAAGTTTATGATGAGTATTTTTGTTATTTGACGTGGCTCTCTGCAATTACTCCGGATATTTTGGAGGCATTTCTGAACATGGCGACAATGTAAACCGAGATTTGTGGATATAAATATGCACATTATCAAACAAAACATAAATGTATTGTGTAACATGATGTCCTATGAGTGTCATCTGATGAAGATCATCAAAGGTTAGTGATTTATTTTATCTCTATTTCTGCTTTTGTGACTACTATCTTTTGCTGGGGAAATGGCTGTGTTTTTCTGTGGCTATGTACTGAGCTAACATAATTGTTTGGTGTGCTTTCCCCGTAAATCCTTTTTGAAATCAGACATGTTGGTTGGATTCACAACATGTGTAGCTTAAATTTGGTGTCTTTCATGTGTGATTTCATGAAAGATTGATTTTTATAGTAATATATTTGAATTTGGCGCGCTACATTTTTTCTGGATTTTGGCCAAGTGGGACGCTACCGTCCCACCTATCCCAGAGAAGTTTTAAAATGGCATAGGTATTGATTTCAGTTTGTGTTCATGCTATTATTTGTGGAGAAGCTTGTGAGAACAGAAATGTATCATGGATAATTTTCTCGATTGCTTCTGTCTGGTGTTTTATAATATGACAAGTGTGTGTGTAATATAACAAGCTACAGAATGACACGATTGAGGCTCTGCTGCTTTTTAATTAAAAGTGGTTTTCAGAAACATTATGATCCGTCAATTCAGAGTCTAGACAGGCTTAACTGGCTGTGTTTCATTGTATACATTTAAATTAGCACCGTCGAGGGTGTTGGATAAAGCCGATTTTTGTGACTCCTATCTTTGGCTGGGAAAATGGCTGTGTTTTTTGAACTTGGTGGTGATCTAATATGTTGTGCTTTCGCTGTAAAGCATTTTTTAAATCGTACACGATGGGTAGATTTACAAGATGTTTATCTTTCATTTGTTGTATTGGACATGTTAATGTGTGAAAGTTACATATTTCTAAAAAATATTTTTGAATTTTCCGCGCTGCCTTTTCAGCGGAATGTTGTGGGGGGGTTGCGGAACGTGTGTCCTAGAAAGGTTAAGCAGGTTGAACGAGTGGATTACTGAATCAAGCGCGCCAACTAAACTGACTTTTTTGGGATATAAAGAAGGACTTTATCAAACAAATGACCATTCATTGTGTAGCTGGGACCCTTGGGATTGCAATCAGAGGAAGATCTTCAAAGGTAAGTGATTTATTTAGTCGCTATTTGTGATTTTGTGACACCTGTGCTGGTTGAAAAAGTTTTTCTGTGTGGGGCGCTGTCCTCAGATTACCGCATGGTATGCTTTCGCCGTAAAGCCTTTTTGAAATCTGACAACGCGGTTGGATTAACAAGAAGTGAAATTTTTCAATGATGTATGACACTTGCATTATGATGAATGTTTAATATTACGATTTTTGTAATTTGAATTTCGCGGTCTGCATTTTCACCGGATTTTGTCGTAGGTGTCCCGCTAGCGCTTCATGCGCCCAAAACAGGTTTTTAACCTAAAACACTTAGAAATGTGACATTTGCAACAACTTTGACATTTGACGTTTGAGAAACATGGATGAACGTCTAATTCTGAAATTACAATTTGAAATCAGGTGAACCGTTCAACAGCTTATCAACTTTGTTGTTTATTCTAAAGTTCAGGATTATTGGTGTTTGTTGGAGAGAATTTTCTCTGTGCGTATATGTGTTTGTGTCTGCATGTGTGCGTGTGTGCATCCGTGTGTGTGTTAGCGTTGGGATGAGTGAAGTCCAGTTTTTCTGGCCCTCAAAGCTTCCACACGTTGTCCCATTTTTCAGAGGTCAGCTTTTTTAAATTTGTTTTTATCATCTCTATAGGCAATAAAGAGATAATGGCATGAGAGAGTGACCTTTAGCTTTAATATAAAAGTAATATGAGCAAAAGCAGTGTAATCGTGTGATTCCTGGAACAAGTTAAATGTGTGAGTGCTTTATTTTTATTTTGAAAAGACTCTTCAAACTGACTCACTCAACCCCAGTCGTTCACAACATTACCTTCAAACTGACTCACTCAACCCCAGACATTCACAACATTACCTTCAAACTGACTCACTCAACCCCAGTCATTCACAACATTACCTTCTGGCCTGACATCTATACAAAGTTCTGCTTCAACTCATTATTTTTAGCTTCAGGTTGGTTGGGTTTATAATCAGTATACAGTTGAAGTCGGAAGTTTACATACAGCTTAGATTTTCTTTCTTTCATCACATTCCCAGTGGGTCAGAAGTTGACATACACTCAATTAGTATTTGGTAGCATTGTCTTTAAATTATTTAACTTGGGTCAAACATTTTAGGGAGCCTTCCACAAGCTTCCCACAATAACTTGGGTGAATTTTGGCCCATTCCTCCTGACAGAACTGGTGTAACTAAGTCAGGTTTGTAGGCCTCCTTGCTCGCACACGCTTTTTCAGTTCTGTCCACAAATCTTCTATAGGATTGAGGTCAGGGCTTTGTGATGGCCACTCCAATACCTTGACTTTGTTGTCCTTTAGCCATTTTGCCACAACTTTGGAAGTATGCTTGGGGTCATTGTCCATTTGGAAGACCCATTTGCGACCAAGCTTCAACTTCCTGACTGATGTCTTGAGATGTCGCTTCAATAAATCCACATAATTGTCCTGCCTCATGATGTCATCTATTTTGTGAAGTGCACCAGTCACTCCTGCAGCAAAGCACCCCCACAACATGATGCTGCCACCCCTGTGCTTCACGGTTGGGATGGTGTTCTTCGGCTTGCAAGCCTCCCCCTTTTTCCTCCAAACATAACGTCATTATGGCCAAACAGTTATATTTTTGTTTCAGCAGACCAGAGGACATTTCTCCAAAAAGTATGATCTTTGTCCCCATGTGCAGTTGCAAACCGTAGTCTGGCTTTTTATGGCAGTTTTGGAGCAGTGGCTTCTTCCTTGCATAACCTTTCAGGTTATGTCGATACAGGACTCGTTTTACTGTGGATATAGATACTTTTGTACCTGTTTCCTCCAGCATCTTCACAAGGAGCTTTGCTGTTGTTCTGGGATTGATTTGCACTTTTCGCACCAAAGTATATTAATCTCTAGGAGACAGAACGCGTCTCCTTCCTGAGCGGTATGACGGCTGCATGGTCCCATGGTGTTTATACTTGCGTAATATTGTTTGTACAAATTAACGTGGTACCTTCATGCGTTTGTAAAATTTGCCCAAGGGTGAACCAGACTTGTGGAGGTATACCATTTTTTTTCTGAGATCTTGGCAGATTTTTTTTGATTTTCCAATAATGTCAATCAAAGATGCACTGAGTTTGAAGGTAGGCCTTGAAATACATCCACAGGTACACCTCCAATTGACTCCAATTAAGTCAATTAGTCTATCAGAAGCTTCTAAAGGCATGACATAATTTCTGGAATTTTCCAAGCTGTTTAAAGGCACAGTCAACTTAGTGTATGTAAACTTCTGACCCACTGGAATTGTGATACAGTGAAATAATCTGTCTGTAAACAATTGTTGGAAAAATTACTTGTGTCATGCACAAAGTAGATGTCCTAACCGACTTGCCAAAACTATAGTTTGTTAACAAGACATTTGGGGAGTGATTATATTTGGGGAGTGACATTAGTGAATATGATTATATTTCACATGAAGTTTAACAGGTGATTATATTTCACATGAAGTATTGGGGTGGATCAGCTTAATATTGCGGAAAGAATGTTGCTTCCAATGTAAATGTCTGCATCATTTCCAATCCCCCATATTTTTGGGGTAAATATATATATCCATACACATATGCATACATATACACATATATACATACACATACTTATATAGACATACATACTTTTTTAAAGAATATACTTTTATTATTATTCCCCACAAACCCTACCACCGATCCCCCAATTGGAGTAAACTAATAAACACTTCTGCTTTTACCTTCAATTTATACATCTTATACACATTTTACAGACACAGTCTACTTTATAATAGTTCTCTCTTGTTTGTTCTTAGTCCTTCCTCTATTTCTGATGTCCATCGAGTTTGATTTCCACTTGAAACTGTGCTATTTCACAAACGCTCTGAACCTATACACATTTTACAGATCCCGTATGTTTTACATTGGCTATCTTGTTATTAGTCCAACCCTTCAGCTCCACTCAACCCTTCCCATCTATCTCTCAACATCATCCATTTCGGATTTTTATTTGCTATATATTTTTCAACTGTGCTGTGATGTTTCCCAAAATATCTGAACCTTCCTATTCTCATAGCTTCTACAGATTGTAAATTAAAAATAAACATTTTTGCTAAAATAATTATTATATTATTGATTGATTGACTATTGACTATTTTTTACACTATTTTAGCAGAACAGCGTACCTACTTACCTTAAACCACCATACCATTTAATTACTTCCCTTACAAAAATACACATGTGAAATGTGCAAATTGTTCAGCTGAAATTTTTATATGTGAAAACAAAAGAGAAACATTTGAGGTTAATTCAAATCCAATTGTATTAGTCACATGCACCGAATACAACAGGTGTAGACGTTTACAGTGAAATGCTTACTTTAACGTTCAAATGTTGTCACGTTTAGTTTCATGGTATCACGTGTTGATTTGACTTGTGGACACGTTATCGCGTCAACTTCACATGAGATAGCCTGAAATTCATGTCGTTTTTTTCTGTAAACCACAAAACTGGGGCCAAGTAGCACAGTGACAATGACAGGTCCATGAGTCCACTGGTCTCAGATCCCAGACATATCCCCTCTGGATTGGTGGTGGCCCTGTTATTCCGATATTAACTGATACAGCCATTTAATTACATGGGTCTACATTTCTGCTCCGAGGGTATCACACACACGCACGCGCGCACACACACACACACACACACACACACACACACACACACACACACACACACAAGCACTCGTATGGTTAAGTGTGTCTCTTTCCCCTCTGGTCACTGTGTAGATGATAATTAACATTCCATCATTGATCATGGTTTGTAAACTTGAATTTAATTTGAAACGATATATAGTTGAAGTGACAGAGGCGGTGTACGGTTGTGAATGTTAAACGGGAACCTCCCGTGGGTCACAATGTGTCAGTTAGAGGTCCTACATAGCACTCTGTTCCCTGTGTAGTGCACTACCTTTGGCCTCAGTATATAATTATCATTTCTATGGTCGAAATCTGTTGTTGCTTGATTCCCAATTCCCTACAATGACACGAATCTCCGTCACCAGAAATCAATGAATACAGATGTATAAGTAGAGAACATGACAAACAACTATCATTTTAATTGAGCGCTAACGAGTGGTCTACTAACAGGGTTATTTCTCTGCCTTGTGTTTTCTTGTCTGATTTGTGGTATTACAGGAGATTAACAGGTGTTCACACAAGCGAGTGAGTGAGAGGCATTTGAAAAATCAAAAGTCGCTATTTTGTCGCGAATGTTTCAGTGGAATTACTGACAATTTCATCTGCTGTTATTCTCTGTTGCCGAATCTTAACCACTTTTTTTTGTAAACAACGTAAGAATATTCTAAGATAAATGCACAAAGCAAAGGACTAAAGGTCAAGCGGGAATTAATGGTCAATGGAAATAGTTGTTTTTTCTGTAAACTGAAGATGAATGGGTCACAGGAGGAATTTCAGTTCATAGCTACACGTGGCAAGTTCTCAAAGTTTGCGTTAGTTCCCTGAGCTAGAGTTACATTATAGGTCATGTTGTATCATATCGCAAGTCATGTTCAATAGACATAATGACTATTTGTCACGGCCGTCGAATGAAGTGGACCAAAGCGCAGCGTGGTGAGCGTACATATTCCTTTTATTAGAAATGACGCTGACAAAAACAATAACAAAACAACCGTGAAGCTTAACGTCTTAGGGAGAGGTATATCTATAATTCCATGTGTATAACATGTGTATAACTTGTATTATCGTCTACAGTTATGATGAGTATTTCTGTTGAAACGATGTGGCTATGCAAAATCAATTGATGTTTTTTGGAACTAGTGAATGTAACGCGCCAATGTAAACTCAGATTTTTTGTTATAAATATAAACTTTATCAAACAAAACATGCATGTATTGTGTAACATGAAGTCCTATGAGTGTCATCTGATGAAGATAATCAAAGGTTAGTGATTCATTTTATCTCTATTTCTGCTTTTTGTGAAAGCTATCTTTCGCTGGAAAAATGGCTGTGCTTATTGTGGTCTAACATAATTGTTTGTAGTGCTTTCGCTGAGAAGCATATTTGAAATCGGACACTTTGGTGCGATTAACAACAAGATTACCGTTAAATTGATATAAGACACATGAATGTTTGAGGAATTTTAATTAAGAGATTTATGTTGTTTGAATTTGGCGCCCTGCACTTTCACTGGCTGCTGTCATATCGATCCCGGTAGCGGGATGCAGCCAAAAGAAGTTTTAAGGGTTATGTGCTACAAACAAAGTTAACTTCCCACACTGAAATGAGGGAAAAGGGCTACCTAAGTATGGTTCCCAATCAGAGACAACGATAGACAGCTGTCCCTGATTGAGAACCCTACCCGGCCAAAACATAGAAATAGAAAATCATAGAAAACAATAACATAGAATGCCCACCCCAAATCACACCCTGACCAAACCAAATAGAGACATAAAAAGGCTCTCTAAGGTCAGGGCGTGACACCAACACGGTATAAATTAAACAACATACTCCAGCTCTGGAACATCTCCATCTGTCTTGTACAGCCATTTTACTGTTCAATATTTCATGTGTCATCATTTGAAGTTCCAGGGGATGATACATTTGATCAAATAAGATTTAAATGAATAAGTGATGGAATTGTAATTCAGCTTCTGTCTGTCATCTGGTGGCTGTAGCTATTTCTGGGGTATTTATTTTTTACCCAGAGGTCTTTGCTATATTCTTAATACTTACCGTTAGTTCTTTTCTCCACTCAGAGTGTGTTTAGACAGGAAGCAGGAAATACACAAGGTGACAACCTCGCTCAATGAAGGCTTCATTCAAGTTTCAGGTCTTTGAAATGTCAAGGTTTTCTACATGTAGGGAATATATAGGATGTTGGCCCGTTAGACACCCTATACCACGTTATATCAGTGAATGTAGCTCTCTCACTCTTTGAACCTTTGTATTTGTAGCCGCAACATAATGTCAAGGATGTACGCCTTAACCTTGTTTGGAATAGCAAACCCAAATAAAAGTCCACAGACGGTGACTCTTCCGTGAACACAGCCACGTTTCCGTGAACGTGAGCAGTCTAAAGCTCTCTCAAAACCGACCGTTTTGGGCCCAGTTTATCACACTGTAGAAACAACCCAAACTGTGGTCATTAACTCTGTAGTCTACATCCCACATGATTTACAAAAGGCTTTCTGCTTTCAAGGCATTCTGTACTTCTGTTCTATCTAACTAAAGTAGGAAGGCAGAGGATGAGAAGAGAATCAGATGCAGTGACAGATACACAGGGATAGTTAACAGCTAGAAATCTCTCCAATTTCTCCGACTCCACACCAGTCACTTGTTCATTGATCTGTTGTCAGGGATATTAAAAGGGAATGTGAGGAATCCCTCTGTTACGGTGTTACTGTTGACCGCCGTCTGCTGTGTGACAGTCAATTAAAATGAGGAACGGAAGGAATGGAATCATCAGAGCGGGACAATTCAGACGCAGACAGGATAAACGATTGGCATTCTCCAGAGTCTTCCAGTAAAATGGCTGAAGTCGTTTGTTTTCCGATAATAAGAAAATAAAGTGGTGAAGGTTAATCCTACAAATACACTAGTAGAGGATGAAAATCTATTGACATATTGTAATTTATGTTAATATATTTACATAATGTGCTTTCTGTTCATCTATTTGCATATTGGTCTTTCTGGTAATCTATTTACATATTGTAAATTCTGTAATTTTATTTACATATTGTGCTTTCTGTTCATCTATTTAGATATTGTGCTTTCTGGTAATCTATATACATATTGTGCTTTCTGTTAATGTATTTACATATTGTAAATTCTGTTAATATATTTACATAATGTGCTTTCTGGTAATCTATTTGCATATTGGTCTTTCTGGTAATCTATTTACATAATGTATTTTCTGGTAATCTATTTGCATATTGGTCTTTCTGTTAATCTATTTACATATTGGTCTTTCTGTTAATGTATTTAGATATTGGTCTTTCTGTTAATGTATTTACATAATGTGCTTTCTGTTAATCTATTTGCATATTGGTCTTTCTGGTAATCTATTTACATAATGTGCTTTCTGGTAATCTATTTGCATATTGGTCTTTCTGTTAATCTATTTACATATTGGTCTTTCTGTTAATGTATTTAGATATTGGTCTTTCTGTTAATGTATTTACATAATGTGCTTTCTGTTAATCTATTTGCATATTGGTCTTTCTGGTAATCTATTTACATATTGTGCTTTCTGTTAATCTATTTAGATATTGGTCTTTCTGTTAATCTATTTACGTGTTGTGATTTCTTTTTAGAAACACGTTCAGCTCCCATGTAGTTCCCAGGGCTGACCCAGGACACCATGATTACCGTATTCTATCTACCCCAGGGCTGACCCAGGACTGACCCAGGACACCATGATTACCGTATTCTATCTACCCCAGGGCTGACCCAGGACACCATGATTACCGTATTCTATCTACCCCAGGGCTGACCCAGGACACCATGATTACCGTATTCTATCTACCCCAGGGCTGACCCAGGACACCATGATTACCGTATTCTATCTACCCCAGGGCTGACCCAGGACACCATGATTACCGTATTCTATCCAATTATATTGAACATTTTTGCTCTCCCTCTTTTCTGGAGCATTTTCCCACCACCTGTTCTTTAGCTGTTGATTCATGACTCTCTACATACAGTACCCTGCTTGATCGTCTGGATACATCCACACCTGTGTTTGCTGTTGAGAATTAGTGTAGATTAGCATTCAGTATTTTGAGAAAACCATTCATCTGTGATTGGATATAGCCTGTCTACTGTAATATCATGTTTACATATACAGCCAGTCTACTGTAATACCATTTTAAATAGCATGTCTACTGTAATGCCATGTTTATATATATATATATATATATATATATATATATATATATATATATATATATATATATGACTGTCTACTGTAAAACCATGTTTATACAGCCTGTCTACTGTAATATCATGTTTAAATATATATATATATATATAGACTGTCTACTGTAAAACCATGTTTATACAGCCTGTCTACTGTAATATCATGTTTAAATATATATATATATATATAAACTGTCTACTGTACAACCATGTTCATATAGCCTGTCTACTGTAATATCATGTTGATTCAGCCTGTCTACTGTAATATCATGTTGATTCAGCCTGTCTACTGTAATATCATGTTGATTCAGCCTGTCTACTGTAATATCATGTTGATTCAGCCTGTCTACTGTAATATCGTGTTGATTCAGCCTGTCTACTGTAATATCATGTTGATTCAGCCTGTCTACTGTAATATCATGTTGATTCAGGCTGTCTACTGTAATATCATGTTGATTCAGGCTGTCTACTGTAATATAATGTTGATTCAGCCTGTCTACTGTAATATCGTGTTGATTCAGCCTGTCTACTGTAATATCGTGTTGATTCAGCCTGTCTACTGTAATATCGTGTTGATTCAGCCTGTCTACTGTAATATCGTGTTGATTCAGCCTGTCTACTGTAATATCGTGTTGATTCAGCCTGTCTACTGTAATATCGTGTTGATTCAGCCTGTCTACTGTAATATCACGTTGATTCAGGCTGTCTACTGTAATATCACGTTGATTCAGCCTGTCTACTGTAATATCATGTTGATTCAGCCTGTCTACTGTAATATCATGTTGATTCAGCCTGTCTACTGTAATATCATGTTGATTCAGCCTGTCTACTGTAATATCGCATTGATTCAGCCTGTCTACTGTAATATCACGTTGATTCAGCCTGTCTACTGTAATATCGCGTTGATTCAGCCTGTCTACTGTAATATCACGTTGATTCAGCCTGTCTACTGTAATATCATGTTGATTCAGCCTGTCTACTGTAATATCATGTTGATTCAGCCTGTCTACTGTAATATCATGTTGATTCAGCCTGTCTACTGTAATATCATGTTGATTCAGCCTGTCTACTGTAATATCGTGTTGATTCAGCCTGTCTACTGTAATATCGCGTTGATTCAGCCTGTCTACTGTAATATCGTGTTGATTCAGCCTGTCTACTGTAATATCGCGTTGATTCAGCCTGTCTACTGTAATATCGTGTTGATTCAGCCTGTCTACTGTAATATCGCGTTGATTCAGCCTGTCTACTGTAATATCATGTTTTACACACATCATTCATGTGAATTCACAGCTGCGTTGTTCCAGGATGTTCATATATTTGTTATCCTGTAGACATACACAGCATACAAACAACCCAACAGGATGTGTGTTAACTCCAGCCCTCAGTATTTGTGTATAGGCCGGAGAGTTAAGCCGTCAAACAGGATGAAAACAGAAAGAAAGAAATGATCCTTTCAACCCTGTGGAGTTGTGAAGGAGAGAGCAGGTGTACATCAAGCGTTTTACCATGCCTCCTTCTGATATCTCCAACAAACACATGTTTGTATTGCAAATTATTCCTATTTTCTTCCACTATCTCTCTCTCTCGCTCTCTTTAATTAAAACAGATGCTTTTGAAAACCCACTAAGAAATCCACTTTACAACGACCTAATTCTGTTCTGCTTTTGTATGTCGATAACGAGTTTGTGACTGTAGAGGCTTTGATCTGGCCAGAGAGAGAGGGAGAGAAAGAGAAGGAGAGGAGAGAGCGAGGGGTGAGCGAGAGGAGAGGAGAGAGAATGCAAGAATAAGAGAGAAGAGACAGAGAAGGAGAGAATGAAAGAGAAGGAGAGAGAGGAGAGAAGAGAGAGAGGAGAGAAGAGAGAGGAGTGTGACAGGAGAGAGAGGAGAGTGAAGAGAGAGGAGTGTGAGAGGAGAGAGAGGAGAGAGAAGGAGAGAGAGAGAAAGAGAGGGGAGAGAGAGGAGACAGATGAGTGTGAGAGGAGAGAGAATGATAGATAGAAGGTGAGAAGGAGAGAGAGAGAAGATAAAGAGAGAAGAGATAGAGAGAGGGGAGAGAGAGGGGAGAGAATGAGAGAGAGGAGAGAGAGAGAAAAGGAGAGAGGAGAGAGAGAAGGAGAGATAGGAGAAAGAGGAGAGAGAGGAGATGAGAGAGAGAGGAGAGAGGAGATTGAGAGAGAGGGGAGAGTTAGGAGAGAGAGAATGAGAGATAGGGGAGAGTTAGGAGATAGAGGAGAGAGAGGAGAGAGAGAATGAGAGAGAGGAGTGAGAGGGGAGAGGGACGGAGAGAGAGAGACGAGAGAGAAGGAGTGAAGAAGAGAAGGAGAGAATGACACAGAGAGGGGAGAGAAGGAGAGAGAGGAGAGACAGAGACAGAGAGAGGTGAGAAGGAGAGAGAGAGAGGAGACAATGAGAGAAGGAGAGAGAAGAAGAGAAGGAGAGAGAGAGAGAGAGAGAGAGAGAGAGAGAGAGAGAGAGAAGGAGAGAGAAGGAGAGAGAAGGAGAGAGAAGGAGAGAGAAGGAGAGAGAGAAAGAGAGGGTAGAGAGAGGAGACAGATGAGTGTGAGAGGAGAGAGAATGAGAGATAGAAGGTGAGAAGGAGGGAGAGAGAAGATAAAGAGAGAAGAGATAGAGAGAGGGGAGAGAGAGGGGAGAGAAGGAGAGAGAAGGAGAGAGAGAGAAAAGGAGAGAGGGGAGAGAGAGAGAGAGAAGATAAAGAGAGAAGAGATAGAGAGAGGAGAGAGAGAAGATAAAGAGAGAGGAGAGAGAGAAGGAGAGAGAGGAGAAAGAGGAGAGAGAGGAGATGAGAGAGAGAGGAGAGAGGAGATTGAGAGAGAGGGGAGAGTTAGGAGAGAGAGAATGGGAGATAGGGGAGAGTTAGGAGATAGAGGAGAGAGAAGGAGAGAGAGGAGAGAGAGAAGGAGAGAGAGGAGAGAGAGAAGAGGAGAGAGAGGAGAGAGAGGAGATGAGAGAGAGAGGAGAGAGGAGATTGAGAGAGAGGGGAGAGTTAGGAGAGAGAGAATGAGAGATAGGGGAGAGTTAGGAGATAGAGGAGAGAGAGGAGAGAGAGAAGGAGAGAGAGGAGTGAGAGGGGAGAGGGACGGAGAGAGAGAGACGAGAGAGAAGGAGTGAAGAAGAGAAGGAGAGAATGACACAGAGACAGAGAGAGGTGAGAAGGAGAGAGAGAGAGGAGACAATGAGAGGAGAGAGAAGAAGAGAAGGAGAGAGAGAGAGAGAGAGAGAGAGAGAGAGAAGGAGAGAGAAGGAGAGAGAAGGAGAGAGAGAAAGAGAGGGTAGAGAGAGGAGACAGATGAGTGTGAGAGGAGAGAGAATGAGAGATAGAAGGTGAGAAGGAGGGAGAGAGAAGATAAAGAGAGAAGAGATAGAGAGAGGGGAGAGAGAGGGGAGAGAAGGAGAGAGAAGGAGAGAGAGAGAAAAGGAGAGAGGGGAGAGAGAGAGAAGATAAAGAGAGAAGAGATAGAGAGAGGAGAGAGAGAGAAGATAAAGAGAGAGGAGAGAGAGAAGGAGAGAGAGGAGAAAGAGGAGAGAGAGGAGATGAGAGAGAGAGGAGAGAGGAGATTGAGAGAGAGGGGAGAGTTAGGAGAGAGAGAATGGGAGATAGGGGAGAGTTAGGAGATAGAGGAGAGAGAAGGAGAGAGAGGAGAGAGAGAAGGAGAGAGAGGAGAGAGAGAAGAGGAGAGAGAGGAGTGAGAGGGGAGAGGGACGGAGAGAGAGAGACGAGAGAGAAGGAGTGAAGAAGAGAAGGAGAGAATGACACAGAGACAGAGACAGAGAGAGGTGAGAAGGAGAGAGAGAGAGAGGAGAAGAGAAGGAGAGAGAGAAAGAGAGAGAGACAGAGAGAGAGAGAGAGAGAGAGAGAGAGAGAGAGAGAGAGGAGAGAGAAAGGAGAGAAAAGGAGAGAGAAAGAGAGAGAGGAGATAGAGGAGAGATAGAAGGATATATAGGAGAGAGAAGGTGAGACAGAGAGAGAGAAGGAGAGAGACAGAGAGAAGGAGAGATAAAGAGAGAGAGATAGGAGAGAGAAGGAGAGAGAGAGAGAGAGATGAGAGAGAAGGAGAGAGGGAGAGAGAGAGAGAGAGAGAGAGAGACAGAGAGAGAGATAGAGAGAGAGAGAGAGAGAGAGAGAGAGAGAGAGAGAGAGAGAGAGAGAGAGGGGAGAGAGAAAGGAGAGAGAAAGAGAGAGAGGAGATAGAGGAGAGATAGAAGGATATATAGGAGAGAGAAGGTGAGACAGAGAGAGAGAAGGAGAGAGAGAGAAGGAGAGAGAAAGAGAGAGAGCGAGAGAGAGAGAGAGAGAGAGGAGAGAGAAGGAGAGCGAGAGAGAGAGAGAGAGAGAGAGAGAGATGAGAGAGAAGGAGAGAGGGAGAGAGAGAGAGAAGGAGAGATGGGAGAGTTAGGAGAGAGAGGAGAGAGAGAAGAGGAGAGAGAGGAGTGAGAGGGGAGATATACGGAGAGAGAGAAGAGAGAGAAGGAGTGAAGAAGAGAAGGAGAGAATGACACAGAGACAGAGACAGAGAGAGGTGAGAAGGAGAGAGAGAGAGGAGACAATGGGAGAAGAAGAGGAGAAGAGAAGGAGAGAGAGAGAGAGAGAGAGAGACAGAGAGAGAGAGAGAGAGAGAGAGAGAGGAGAGAGAAAGGAGAGAAAAGGAGAGAGAAAGAGAGAGAGGAGATAGAGGAGAGATAGAAGGATATATAGGAGAGAGAAGGTGAGACAGAGAGAGAGAAGGAGAGAGACAGAGAGAAGGAGAGATAAAGAGAGAGAGATAGGAGAGAGAAGGAGAGAGAGAGAGAGATGAGAGAGAAGGAGAGAGGGAGAGAGAGAGAGAGAGGAGAGAAGGAGAGAGGGGAGAGTTAGGAGAGAGAGAGGAGAGAGAAGAAGAGAAGAAGAGAAGGAGAGAGAGAGAGAGACAGAGAGAGAGATAGAGAGAGAGAGGGGAGAGAGAAAGGAGAGAGAAAGAGAGAGAGGAGGAGAGAGAAAGAGAGAGAGCGAGAGAGAGAGAGAGAGGAGAGAGAAGGAGAGATAGAGAGAGAGAGAGAGAGAGAGAGAGAGAGAGAGAGAGAGAGAGAGAGAGAGATGAGAGAGAAGGAGAGAGGGAGAGAGAGAGAGAGAAGGAGAGATGGGAGAGTTAGGAGAGAGAGAGGAGAGAGAGAAGAGGAGAGAGAGGAGTGAGAGGGGAGATATACGGAGAGAGAGAAGAGAGAGAAGGAGTGAAGAAGAGAAGGAGAGAATGACACAGAGACAGAGACAGAGAGAGGTGAGAAGGAGAGAGAGAGAGGAGACAATGGGAGAAGAAGAGAAGAAGAGAAGGAGAGAGAGAGAGAGAGAGAGAGAGAGAGAGAGAGAGAGAGGAGAGAGAAATGAGAGAAAAGGAGAGAGAAAGAGAGAGAGGAGATAGAGGAGAGATAGGAGAGAGAAGGAGAGACTGCGAGAGAGAAAAGGAGAGAGAGAGAGAGAGAGAGAGAGAAGGAGAGAGAAAGAGAAGGAGAGAGAGAAAGAGAAGGAGAGAGAGAAAGAGAGAGAGAGAGGAGAGAGAAGGAGAGAGAGAGAGAGAGAGAGAGAGAGAGAGAGAGAGAGAGAGAGAGAGAGAGAGAGAGAGAGAGAGAGAGAGAGAGAGAGAGAGAGAGATAGAGAGAGAGAGAGAGAGCACACAAACACACAGCTAAGCTTAAAGAGCTACTGTACAGTAGTTCATAAACTGGGTGGTTTGAGCCCTGAATGCTGATTGGCTGACAGCCTTGGTATATCAGACCATTTTTTATTTTTTTATTTTATTTTATTTCACCTTTATTTTACTTCTCTAGGATAGGGGGCAGCATTTTCACTTTGGATGATAAGCGTGCCCAGAGTGAACTGCCTCCTACTCTGTCCCAGATGCTAATATATGCAATAATATATTACTATTGGATATAAAACACTCCAAACAGCAAACAGGAAGTGAGAATTCTGAGGCTGGTCGATTTTCAACTCATCGCCTATTGAAATCCCAGTGGGATATGGATCTGTTTGCACTTCCTACGCCTTCCACTAGATGTCAACAGTCTGTAGACCGTTGAATGAAGCGTCTACTGTGATGTTGAGCCGGATGGGAGCTGTTTGAGTCAGTGGTCTGGCAGATTGCCAGTTCTTGGTCATGCGCTTTCCTCATGATATCGCCATGCGTTCCATTACTTCTAGAGACACAAAGGAATTCTCCGGTTGCAACGTTATTAAATATATATGATAACAACATCCTAAAGATTGATTCTCTACTTAGTTTGACAAGTTTATTCGACTTGTAATATAAATTTTGAAGTTTTCGTCCGACGTTCGCCTGGATCTGAGCGAGCGTTTGGATATGTGTACTATACGTGCTAACAAAAGTAGCTACTTGGACATAAATAATGGACATTATCGAACAAAACAACAATTTATTGTGGAACTAGGATTCCTGGGAGTGCATTCTGATGAAGATCATCAAAGGTAAGGGAATATTTATGATGTAATTTCGTATTTCTGTTGACTCCAACAATGTTATTTATATCTGAGCGCTATCTCAGATTATTGCATGGTTTGCTTTTTCCGTAAAGTTTTTTTTAAATCTGACACAGCGGTTGCATTAAGAACAAGTGTATCTTTAATTCTATATAAAACATGTATCTTTCATCAAAGTTTATGATGAGTATTTCTGTTATTTGATGTGGCTCTCTGCAATTTCTCCGGATATTTTGGAGGCATTTCTGAACATGGCGCCAATGTAAACTGAGACTTTTTGGATATAAATAGGCATGTTATCGAACAAAACAAACATGTAATGTGTAACATGATGTCCTATGAGTGTCATCTGATGAAGATCATTAAAGGTTAGTGATTAATTGTATTTCTATTTCTGCTTTTTGTGACTCCTATCTTTGGCTGGGAAAATGGCTGTGTTTTTCTGTAGCTATGTACTGAGCTAACGTAATCGTTTGGCGTGCTTTCGCCGTAAATCATTTTTGAAGTGTAGCTTTAATTTGGTGTCTTTCATGTGTGATTTCATGAAAGTTAGATTTTTATAGTCATTTTTTTTTATTTGGCGCTCTGCATTTTTCCTGGCTTTTGGCCAAGTGGGACGTTAGCGTCGCAGAGAAGTTTTAACCAGGTGAACAAGTTCTCATTTACAATTGCGACGTGGCCAAGATAAAGCAAAGCAGTTCGACACATACAACAACACAGAGTTACACATGGAATAAACAAAACATACAGTCATTAATATAGTAGAAAAATAAGTTTCAGTTTCAGAGATTTAAAGGTATGACGAAACAAATATTTTCACTGCTCTAATTACGTTGGTAAACAGTTTATTATAGCAATAAGTCACCTCGGGGGTTTGTGGTATATGGCCAATATACCACGGCTAAGGGCTGAATCCAGGCACTCCGTGTTGCGTCGTGCTTATGAACAGCCCTTAGGCCTGGTATATCGGCCATATACCACACCTCCTCAGGACTTATTGCTGAAGCATAGTATGGCTAGCCTCTCTCAAACACACACATGCACACACAGTAGTGTTTAGTACGGTTAGACTCTCTCAAACACACACACACACACACACACACACACACACACACACACACACACACACACACACACACACACACACACACACACACACACACACACACACACACACACACAGTAGTGTATAGTGTGGCTAGTCTCTCTCAAACACACACACACTCACACACACACACATTAGTGAATAGTTTGGCTAGCCTCTCTCAAACACACACACACACACACACACACACACACACCCACCCACCCACCCACCCACCCACCCACCCACCCACACACACACACACACACACACACACACACACACACACACACACACACACACACACACACACACACACACACACACACACACACACACACACACACACACACACACACACACAGCTAGGCTTAGAGCGTTACAGATATTGTGTGTGTATAGTGTGGTTAGCCTCTCTTCAGCACCACAGAATTCTGTTGACTGAGTTGTGTTTTGAAAAGAGAGGGGCTTAAACATGGAAGACACATCAAATAAAAAAATGCCATAGTAATTTCTCTTAACTGAAGAACGTTTTTAGATTCCTGCAATGTGGTAGGCAGACCGCATTAGAGAGAGGCCCCACCACAGAGAGGATGGGGTTAGAGAGAGAGACCCCACCACAGGGACGATGGGGTTAGAGAGAGAGACCCCACCACAGGGAGGATGGGGTTAGAGAGAGAGACCCACCACAGGGAGGATGGGGTTAGAGAGAGAGACCCCACCACAGGGAGACTGGGGTTAGAGAGAGAGAGGCCCCTCCACAGAGAGACTGGGGTTAGAGAGAGAGGCCATACCACAGAGAGGATGGGGTTAGAGAGAGAGGCCCCTCCACAGAGAGACTGGGGTTAGAGAGAGATTTTTAGAACCAACCACATAAAAAAAAGGGACTCTGCAAACGGAACATGGAACTCAGAAGTCAATGCTTATTCCGAACAAGGAGGAGAAGACTGAATAGACTACACCTTTAGGAACACTACTGACGTTATTGGATGGTTCACCGTTTACAGCTATAGCATATACAGTTGAAGTCGGAAGTTTACATACACCTTAGCCAAATACATTTAATCTCAGTTTTCACAATTCCTGACATTTAAGCCTAGTAAAAATTCCCTGTCTTAGGTCAGTTAGGATCACCACTTTATTTTAAGAATCTGAAATGTCAGAATAATTGTAGAGAGAATGATTTATTTCAGCTTTTATTTATTTCATCACATTCCCAGTGGGTCAGAAGTTTACATACACTCAATTAGTATTTAGTAGCATTGCCTTTAAATTGTTTAACTTGGGTCAAATGTTTCGGGGAGCCTTCCACAAGCTTCCCACAATAAGTTGGGTGAATTTTGGTCCATTCTTCCTGACAGAGCTGGTGTAACTGAGTCAGGTTTGTAGGCCTCCTTGCTCACACATGCTTTTTCAGGTCTGCCCAAATTTTCTATAGGATTGAGTTCAGGGCTTTGTGATGGCCACTCCAATATCTTGACTTTGTTGTCCTTAAGCCAGTGGTTCTTAACCTGGGTTCGATCGAACCCGGTGAGTCAGTCTCAGGGGTTCGGCGGAGGTCAAGACACACATCCGACTCATATGATTTGTGATGACACGCCCCGCTTGGCCATCATTGGCTGCAGGTGATCACGCTACATCGCTTGGCCTATCTGTGCTGCAAGGAATTTGGTGCGCTCAGTAGTCGACTTGTGACTGTCGTGATGGTACGTCTTGTGATTTCTTTCTTAATATTTTAATCCCTTCATACTTACTATGTCGAGCAAAAAAAGAAAGTGGTCGGACGAATATGTACAATATGGATTCACATGTATAACGGAACGTGATGGGAGTCAGCGTCCTAACTGCATGATTTGCAATGCCAAGTTGAGCAATTCTAGTCTAGCACCGGCAAAACTAAGAGAACACTTCCTTAAGCTGCATGGAGATGGAAAATACAAGAACACAACGCTCGCTGAATTCAAGGTGAAGAGAGCCAGATTCGATGAACAGGCTACTCTGCCTGTTCTCGGCTTTGTACCCATCAACAAACCGATCCTCACAGCATCGTACGAAGTTGCTTACCTGATCGCAAAGCAGCGCAAACCACACACCATTGGTGAAACACTCATAAAACCAGCTGTGTTGAAGATGGCGAATATCATGCTGGGAAAAGAGGCTGAAGTTAAGTTATCCCAAATTCCTCTTTCAAATGACACCATCAGCGACAGAATAGAGGACATGAGCAAAGACATCTTGGCTCAAGTAGTTGCAGATCTGATTTCAAGCCCGACAAAATTCAGCCTTCAACTCGACGAGACCACAGACGTTTTCAATCTAAGCCAGCTTGCTGTATTCGTGCGCTATGTGAAAGACGACATGATAAAGGAAGATTTTTTATTTTGTAAGCCTCTTACAACAACAACTAAGGCAGCCGATGTGAAGAAACTTGTGGATGACTTCTTCAAAGACACCAATCTTTCGTGGGATATGGTTTCTGCAGTTTGTTCGGACGGAGCTCCAGTCATGCTGGGAAGAAAGTCTGGTTTTGGTGCGCTAGTGAAAGCCGATGCACCACACATCATTGTTACGCATTGTATTCTGCACAGGCATGCGTTGGCAACAAAAACCTTGCCTCCAAAACTGTCAGAAGTATAAAAAATTGTAGTGGAATGCGTGAACTAGTGCTCTGAGGCACCGCATCTTCAGTGAGCTGTGTAAAGAAATGGGCACTGAATTCGAGGTACTTCTGTACCATTCTAACGTTCGGTGGTTATCCCGGGGACAGGTGCTGAATCGTGTTTTTGCCGTGCGTGTGGAATTAGCCCTGTTTTTGCAAGAGCACCAACATTGTCATGCAGATTGCTTCAAAAATTCTGAGTTCATTCTCATTTTAGCGTACATGGCTGATATCTTCGCAGCTCTCAATCATCTCAATCAAAAGATGCAGGGCAGTGGAGTCAACATCATCGAAGCGGAGGAAAACCTGAAGGCTTTTCAAAAAAAGCTACCGTTATGGAAACGACGAACAGAGAATGATAACTTCGCAAACTTTCCCCTGCTGGACGACTGTGTAAGTAAGATCGAAGATGTATCTGGAATCGGAGACATTTCTGTACCCGCGGAACTGAAGCAAGCAATTGCCACGCACTTAGATGAGCTTGCAAAGTCTCTTGATGGATACTTCCCTACAAGAGAGTCATATCCAGCATGGGTGAGACAGCCGTTCACGTTTAGTGTTGAGACAACAGATGTCAATGATGAATACCTCGATGAAATCATTGAAATTCAGCAGAGCCAGGTTCAACAGCAACTCTTCAGAACAACAACGCTTTCAACGTTTTGGTGTCAACAAATGGTAACGTACCCTGTTATTGCTAAGAAAGCTCTGGAGATTTTCATACCGTTTGTTACAACATATCTTTGCGAGCAATCCTTTTCGAGGATGCTGGACATAAAAACGAAGAAAAGGAACAGACTTTGTTGCGAAAATGACATGAGAGTGGCACTTGCCAAGGTGAAGCCGCACATTTCTGAACTGGTCTCTGAAAGGCAACGGCAGAAGTCACACTGATTTGCAGTAAATATTCATTATTATGTTTTTGTTTTTGTGTGAAAATCATGTTTTGATGATTTTGTTCTTTGAACACACGGTGTTGATGTTGATGCACGGTTCATTTTGTGCACCAGTAAAATATATACCTATGTTTTGAATTTGAAAAAAATCATTTTTTTTTTTTTCAATTAAGAAGGGTTCGGTGAATGCGCATATGAAACTGGTGGGGTTCAGTACCTCCAACAAGGTTAAGAACCACTGCCTTAAGCCATTTTGCCACAACTTTAGAAGTATGCTTGGGGTCATTGTCCATTTGGATGACCCATTTGCGACCAAGCTTTAACTTCCTGACTGATGTCTTGAGATGTTGCTTCAATATATCCACATCATTTTCCTCCCCCGCAGCAAAGCACCCCCACAACATGATGCTGCCACCCTGTGCTTCACGGTTGGGATGGTGTTCTTCGGCTTGCAAGCCTCCCCCTTTTTCCTCCAAACACAACGATGGTCATTATGGCCAAACAGTTCTATTTTTATTTCATCAGACCAGAAGAGATTTCTCCAAAAAGTATGATCTTTGTCCCCATGTGCAGTTGCAAACCGTAGTCTGGCTTTTTATGGCAGTTTTGGAGCAGTGGCTTCTTCCTTGCTGAGCAGCCTTTCAGGTTATGTCGATACAGGACTCATTTTACTGTGGATATAGATACTTTTGTACCTGTTTTCTCCAGCATCTTCGCAAGGTCCTTTGCTGTTGTTCTGGGATTGATTTGCACTTTTCACAACAAAGTACGTTCATCTCTAGGAGACAGAACGTGTCTCCTTCCTGAGTGGTATGACTGCTGCGTGGTCCCATGGTGTTTATACTTGCGTAATATTGTTTGTACAGATGAACGTGGTACATTCAGGCGTTTAGAAATTGCTCCCAAGGATGAACCAGACTTGTGGAGGTCTACATTTTTTTTCTGAGGTCTTGGCTGATTTCTTTTGATTTTCCCTTGAAATACATCCACAGGTACACCTCCAATTGATTCAAATTATGTCAATTAGCCTATCAGAAGCTTCTAAAGCCATGACATAATTTCTGGAATTTTCCAAGCTGTTTAAAAGCATTCAACTTAGTGTATGTAAACTTCTGACCCACTGGAATTGTGATACAGTGAATTATAAGTGAAATAATCTGTCTTTAAACAATTGTTGGAAAAATGACTTGTATCATGCACAAAGTAGATGTCCTAACCGACTTGCCAAAACTATAGTTTGTTAACAAGACATTTGTGAAGTGGTTGGAAAACAAGTTTTAAAGACTCCAACCTAAGTGTATGTAAACTTCCGACTTCAACTGTAGCAGTCTCCCCACATTATAAAGATGAGAAATCAGGTCGTTCTCGTTGTTGATTCATATGTCCTGCTGCTGATGATGTTCTGTTATTGTTCCTGCCCACTGGGCATAAACTGGTTGAACCAAAGTGGAATAGACGTTGAATTGAATTCTGTGCCCAGTGGGTTGACCTTTTTCCATCCACCCCGCTGAAAGACAAAGGGCACATCGCAGCCAGTGAGATTTAGACTCCTGTAGAAATGTACAAGCCTGTAAAATCACTGTACCGTATTAGAATTGTAATGCTCTTATTTTCAAGGAGAACTACTCAAAACAAGTATATAACAACACTATCTTCTCATATGATTACAGATGAGCTTTTACACGTGTTTTTACAAGTCACTGGGTTCATTAAGCAATAAGGCCAGAGGGGGTGTGGTGTACGGCCAATATACCACGCCTAAACGGGTCGACGCAACACGGAGTGCCAGGACACAGACCTTAGCCGTGATATATTGGCCGTACATTGCAAACCCCTGAGGTGACTTATTTCTATAAACTTGTTACCAACATAACCTGTGGTTTATAGGTCTGATATACCACGGCTTTCAGCCAATCAGAATACATCACCCAAACTACCCAGTTTATTATGGTAAATGAGGGTTTATACACAGGCACACAGTAAGAAGTGACAGAGCTGATGTCAAGGAAAAGAAAATGTAAAGACCCTAACTTTCTGTCAAGTGAATACAGTATGATGTAATATAATGTTAATGGCTGTAGATTACCTATGATATGATATAACTTGGTTCAACAGGGCATCATGCACTTTAATATGATATAACATGGTTCAACAGGGCAGCACTTTAATATGATATAACATGGTTCAACAGGGCAGGACTTTAATATGATATAACATGGTTCAACAGGGCAGCATGCACTTTAATATGATATAACATGGTTCAACAGGGCAGCACTTTAATATGATATAACATGGTTCAACAGGGCAGCACTTTAATATGATATAACATGGTTCAACAGGGCAGCACTTTAATATGATATAACATGGTTCAACAGGGCAGGACTTTAATATGATATAACATTGTTCAACAGGGCAGCATGCACTTTAATATGATATAACATGGTTCAACAGGGCAGCACTTTAATATGATATACCATGGTTCAACAGGGCAGCATGCACTTTAATATGATATAACATGGTTCAACAGGGCAGCACTTTAATATGATATACCATGGTTCAACAGGGCAGGACTTTAATATGATATACCATGGTTCAACAGGGCAGCACTATAATATGATATAACATGGTTCAACAGGGCAGCACTTTAATATGATATACCATGGTTCAACAGGGCAGCATGCACTTTAATATGATATAACATGGTTCAACAGGGCAGCACTTTAATATGATATACCATGGTTCAACAGGGCAGCACTTTAATATGATATAACATGGTTCAACAGGGCAGCACTTTAATATGATATACCATGGTTCAACAGGGCAGCACTTTAATATGATATACCATGGTTCAACTGGGCAGCACTTTAATATGATATAACATGGTTCAACAGGGCAGCATGCACTTTAATATGATATAACATGGTTCAACAGGGCAGCATGCACTTTAATATGATATAACATGGTTCAACAGGGCAGCATGCACTTTAATATGATATAACATGGTTCAACAGGGCAGCATGCACTTTAATATGATATAACATGGTTCAACAGGGCAGCACTTTAATATGATATAACATGGTTCAACAGGGCAGCATGCACTTTAATATGATATAACATGGTTCAACAGGGCAGCACTTTAATATGATATAACATGGTTCAACAGGGCAGCACTTTAATATGATATACCATGGTTCAACGGGGCAGCACTTTAATATGATATAACATGGTTCAACAGGGCAGCACTTTAATATGATATAACATGGTTCAACAGGGCAGCACTTTAATATGATATAACATGGTTCAACAGGGCAGCACTTTAATATGATATAACATGGTTCAACAGGGCAGCACTTTAATATGATATAACATGGTTCAACAGGGCAGCACTTTAATATGATATAACATGGTTCAACAGGGCAGCACTTTAATATGATATAACATGGTTCAACAGGGCAGCACTTTAATATGATATAACATGGTTCAACAGGGCAGGACTTTAATATGATATAACATTGTTCAACAGGGCAGCATGCACTTTAATATGATATAACATGGTTCAACAGGGCAGCACTTTAATATGATATAACATGGTTCAACAGGGCAGCATGCACTTTAATATGATATAACATGGTTCAACAGGGCAGCACTTTAATATGATATACCATGGTTCAACAGGGCAGCACTTTAATATGATATACCTTGGTTCAACAGGGCAGCACTTTAATATGATATAACATGGTTCAACAGGGCAGCACTTTAATATGATATACCATGGTTCAACAGGGCAGCATGCACTTTAATATGATATAACATGGTTCAACAGGGCAGCACTTTAATATGATATACCATGGTTCAACAGGGCAGCACTTTAATATGATATAACATGGTTCAACAGGGCAGCACTTTAATATGATATACCATGGTTCAACAGGGCAGCACTTTAATATGATATACCATGGTTCAACAGGGCAGCACTTTAATATGATATAACATGGTTCAACAGGGCAGCACTTTAATATGATATAACATGGTTCAACAGGGCAGCATGCACTTTAATATGATATACCATGGTTCAACAGGGCAGCACTTTAATATGATATAACATGGTTCAACAGGGCAGCACTTTAATATGATATAACTTGGTTCAACAGGGCAGCACTTTAATATGATATAACATGGTT
This sequence comes from Salvelinus namaycush, assembly GCF_016432855.1. Taxonomy (NCBI): domain Eukaryota; kingdom Metazoa; phylum Chordata; class Actinopteri; order Salmoniformes; family Salmonidae; genus Salvelinus; species Salvelinus namaycush. The sequence goes on along the minus strand of NC_052341.1, from coordinate 1,153,168 downwards.
CAACAGGGCAGGACTTTAATATGATATAACATTGTTCAACAGGGCAGCATGCACTTTAATATGATATAACATGGTTCAACAGGGCAGCACTTTAATATGATATAACATGGTTCAACAGGGCAGCATGCACTTTAATATGATATAACATGGTTCAACAGGGCAGCACTTTAATATGATATACCATGGTTCAACAGGGCAGCACTTTAATATGATATACCATGGTTCAACAGGGCAGCACTTTAATATGATATAACATGGTTCAACAGGGCAGCACTTTAATATGATATACCATGGTTCAACAGGGCAGCATGCACTTTAATATGATATAACATGGTTCAACAGGGCAGCACTTTAATATGATATACCATGGTTCAACAGGGCAGCACTTTAATATGATATAACATGGTTCAACAGGGCAGCACTTTAATATGATATACCATGGTTCAACAGGGCAGCACTTTAATATGATATACCATGGTTCAACAGGGCAGCACTTTAATATGATATAACATGGTTCAACAGGGCAGCACTTTAATATGATATAACATGGTTCAACAGGGCAGCATGCACTTTAATATGATATACCATGGTTCAACAGGGCAGCACTTTAATATGATATAACATGGTTCAACAGGGCAGCACTTTAATATGATATAACATGGTTCAACAGGGCAGCACTTTAATATGATATAACATGGTTCAACAGGGCAGCATGCACTTTAATATGATATAACATGGTTCAACAGGGCAGCATGCACTTTAATATGATATAACATGATTCAACAGGGCAGCATGCACTTTAATATGATATAACATGGTTCAACAGGGCAGCATGCACTTTAATATGATATAACATGGTTCAACAGGGCAGCACTTTAATATGATATAACATGGTTCAACAGGGCAGCACTTTAATATGATATAACATGGTTCAACAGGGCAGCACTTTAATATGATATAACTTGGTTCAACAGGGCAGGACTTTAATATGATATAACATGGTTCAACAGGGCAGCACTTTAATATGATATACCATGGTTCAACAGGGCAGCACTTTAATATGATATAACATGGTTCAACAGGGCAGCATGCACTTTAATATGATATAACATTGTTCAACAGGGCAGCACTTTAATATTGTTTTCAAAGCAACTCATATGTGTGTGCCTCTCTTTCTCGTTCCCCTCCCCCTCTCTCTCCCCCCATCACACTATCTCTCTCTCTCTCTCCCCGTCACACTATCTCTCTCTCTCTCTCTCTCTCTCTCTCTCCCCATCACACTATCTCTCTCTCTCTCTCTCTCTCTCCCCATCACACTATCTCTCTCTCTCTCTCTCTCTCTCTCTCTCTCTCTCTCTCCCCCATCACTCTCTCTCTCCCCCATCACTCTCTCTCTCTCTCCCCCATCACTCTCTCTCTCTCTCTCTCCGCCATCACTCTCTCTCTCCCATCACTCTCTCTCTCTCTCTCCCTCCCCATCACACTATCTCTCTCTCTCTCTCTCTCTCTCTCTCTCTCTCTCTCTCTCTCTCTCTCTCTCTCCCTCTCGTTAAACAAATATTTTATATTTGAGATTCTTCAAAGTAGCAACCCTTTGCATTGATGACAGATTTGCAAACTCTTGGCATTCTCTCTTGGCCCTGGATTTCTAATCCCTTGATACTATTGTTGGATGTGATTTTAATAGCTAACATTTCGATGGCCGTAATAAATAGATACGCCGACAATGGACAACCTTGGAGCAAGACACTCCGCTCCATCTCGACAGCACCATTGTAATCCTTCTCTCTACTTTGCTCACAAAAGGAACCAGTCCATCCACTGACATTTTACCAAAAAACCTCAAGGATGTTTGGTGTTGAAAAGAAACATATCATTACTTCACTGAAGGGAGGCTAAAAGGCAGCACCTTATCACTGAAGGGAGGCTAAAAGGCAGCACCTTATCACTGAAGGGAGGCTAAAAGGCAGCACCTTATCACTGAAGGGATGCTAAAAGGCAGCACATTATCACTTCAGTGAGGCTAAAAGGCAGCACATTATCACTTCAGTGAGGCTAAAAGGCAGCAGATTATCACTGAAGGGAGGATTCAAAAGAGCATGACACATATACAATCATATACAAGATTTGGAGTACTTTGCCTTCCATTAGAGCTCTGTTTTGCGTACCTAAATAAACATGCAGTGAGCAAAAAAAAAACTACAAGGAATGTATATTTGTCTTTGGAATACTAATGCGGACACCCACAGACATGTACAATGGAGAAAATAGCCTATGGCAAGCCAAACGAGCCAAACCAAAGCGAGTTCAACTGGTTTGTAATGACATCATTAAAAGCAGACAAAAACCATAACTGCCGTATATGGCAGACCAATACAAACTCATCTCTCGGCATGTCCAGCCCACTCATTATCTCAGCCAATCATGGCTAGTGGGAAGGTTGCTGTATCTTTCTGCGGCTTAACCAAGTAGGCTCGTAATTTAAGAATTGTATTCATATTTACAGATGGCATACAAGTTTGTTATTAAGGTACGTGAAAGTTCACATATTGGAGAAGGCATTTCTGCCCCCAAAAAAACATACGTTGAAGATCAAACGGCTCTCCTGTGAAGTAGTGACCCGCGACACACGCCTAGTTTCCTGAAACGAGTTACATATATATATATATATAGCCTTCAGCCTCCAAGCCAGGAGAGTATCATTATCTAACCCACCCAAACATATCATTATCTAACCCAAACATGACTCACTAGGTTTCAAAGAGTCTGTATCATGATCAAGGAGGCTTTAAAGTGCAGAGGCAGGGAGCACAGTCAACACACACACACACACACACACACACACACACACACACACACACACACACACACACACACACACACACACACACACACACACACACACACACACACACACACACACACACACACACACACAGACACACACACACACACACACAGCCACACACACACACACACACACACAGCCACACACAGCCACAATGGGCTACATAATTGATAGTCTACAGCTGTAGAAACTCTGCATTATGGTTTGTTGTTGTCGAATGCCAGCTGTGATAACATGGTTTACCTGGCTCTCCACAGGGACAGTTCCACAGATTGTCACCTGGTGGTGTGATTTCTCTTTGCTGTCTGTGTTTGTTATGATCAGTCAGAACCCCTTAATGCTTCAGACCCCTAGAGGCCTATATGTCAGCTGAGACAATTCAAAGGAATGAAGCTCTCGCACGCTGTGCTTGAAGTACAGTATTACTTTTAGTAATCCCTAATGGGGGTACACAGAATCCGTATCAAACAAATTATTTATTTGACTGTTTAAAAAATGTAGACTACTTGTACGAGCCGAGGCCTGGCGATGCTACTGTTAAATATATAATTGTCACAAAAAAAACAATTGTTTTACATGAAATTAATCAAATAAATCAAATCAAATTGTATTCGTCACATGCGCCAAATACAACAGATAGACCGTGAAAATGCTTACTTACGGCCTCCTGAGTAGCGCAGTGGTCTAAAGGCACTGCATCACAATGTTCGCTGTGCCACTAGAGATTCTGGGTTTGAGTCCAGGCTGTGTCGCAGCTGGATGCAACCGGGAGACACATGTGGCGGTGCACAATTGGCCCAGCATCGTCCGGGTTGAGGGAGGGTTTAGCCGGCCGGGATGGCCTTGTCCCATCGCCCACTAGTGACTCCTGTGGCGGGTCAGGTGTGCATGCTGACTTCGGACGCCACTTGTACAGTGTTTCCTCCGACACATTGGCCGAGACGAGTACGGGAACTGCGGTGAAGGGACAAGATTCTAACTACCAATTAGATATCACGAAAAAGGCGTAACAATAACGAGGCTATATACAGGGGGTACCTTGTCCTGGCACTCCGGTACCGCTTGCCGTGTGGTAGCAGATAGAACAGTCTATTACTTGGGTGGCTGGAGTCTTTAACAATTTTTAGGGCCTTCCTCTGACACCGCCTGGTAAAGAGGTCCTGGATGGCAGGAAGCTTGTCCCAGTGATTTACTGGGACATGCACACTACCCTCTGTAGTGCCTTGCAGTCGGATGCCAAGCAGTTACCATACCAGGTGGTGATGCAATCAGTCAGTATGCTCTCGATGGTGCAGCGGTATAACTTTTTGAGGATCTGAGGACCCATGCCAAATCTTTTCAGTCTCCTGATGGGTAATAGGCAATGTTGTGCCCTCTTCACGACTGTCTTGGTGTGCTTGGACCATGACAGTTTGTTGGTGATGTGAACATCAATGACCTTGTAGTTCTCAAACTGCTCTACTACATCCCCATCGATGAGAATGGGGGCGTGCTCTGTCCTTCTTTTCCTGTAGTCCACGAGCAGCTCCTTTGTCTCACTCACGTTAAGGGAGAGGTTGTTGTCCTGGCACCACACTGCCCATCAGGAAGTCCAGAATCCAGTTGCAGAGGGTGGTGTTTAGTCCCAGGGTCCTTAGCTTAGTGATGAGCTTTGAGGGCACTATGGTGTTGAACGCTGAGCTGTAGTCAATGAACAGTATTCTCACGTAGGTGTTCCTTTTGTCCAGGTGGGAATGGGCAGTGTTGAGTGCAATAAATATTGCGTCATCTGTGGGTCTTTTTCGGCGGTATGCAAATTGGAGTAGGTCTAGGGTTTCTGGGATAATGGTGTTGATGTGAGCCATGATCAGCCTTTCAAAGCACTTTATGGCTACAGATGTGAGTGCTACGGGGCTGTAGTTTTAGGCAGGTTACCTTGTCGTTCTTGGGCACAGGGACTATGGTGGTCTGCTTGAAACACGTAGGCATTACAGACTGGGTCAGGGAGAGGTTGAAAATATCAGTGAAGACACTTGCCAGTTGGTCAGCCGTCGCTCTGAGCACGCATCCTGTTAATGTTGACCTGTTTAAAGGTCTTACTCACATCGGCTACAGGGAATGTGATCACACAGTAGTAGAACAGCTGGTGCTCTCATGCAAGGTTCAGTGTTGATTTCCTCGAAGTGAGCATAGAAGGCATTTAGCTCATCTGGTAGGCTCGCGTCACTGGGAAGCTTGCTTCCTCATCCGACGAGCGTCAGAGATGGTGTAGTAGGATAAGGCAATCGTTTGAGCATAATGTATTTTTTAAACAATTAAAGTCATATTAAATCATTGTTTTTGTTGATTTTCTTCTATTAGTCTGGTTGAAAGAGAATGTGTGAACAGTCCCATTATTGTTTCATTGTTTAGTTTTTAGCATCAAGGAGATTTTCAGTTCATTTTATTTGATCAAATAAAAAATGTATCTAACATTCATATTGTTGTGTTGCATAACGTCACATTCTTGGTACTTTTCTTTGCACAGTTGATGGGTTATAACGTAGAATAAGGTGTTACAGCTTCGTGATTATAGTTTTCATATTAAAAAAAAACATTTCCAAAATGACAGGTAAATTTCTAGTACATTTTGAAAGATACTGGGAATATTCTTTCCCTTTGCAACCCCACTAACAATTAGTATTTTATGCGGTACATATGACACAGGGAGGTAGTGGGAGCATTGGGCCATTAACCGAAAGTTTGCTAGATCGAATCCCCAAGCTGACAAGGTAAAAATATGTTGTACTGTGACTGAACAAGGCAGGTAACCCACTGTTCCCCGGTAGGCTGTCATTGTAAAATAAGAAATTGTTCTTAACTGACTTGCCTAGTTAAATAAATTAAGAAGCAAATGCTGAAATATAAATGATCAGAATATATGTTGCCTGTCAAAAAGAAATCCAAGCATGTAATAATGCTGACTCTTGAGAATGACAGGTGTTATGAAACTAAACCCATATTAAATAAAGCTAAAATATGTGTAGGAAATGTATGTAAACATCATTATAAATGAGACATGCATTTGAAACATACAAATTAAACATTGTATCAAACTCATATTGGGGCTTCATGAGATTAGCAGAGAGAATTTGTATTTGCACAGATTACCTTGAGGACCGAGTGTCTGCGGGTTTTTACTTCTACCTTGTACTTGATTAATGAATTTAGGTCACTAATTAGTAAGGCACTCCCCACACCTGATTATCTAGGACCTAATTGAAAGCAAAAAGCAAAAACCTTGCCACACTAGGACCTCCAAGGAATGAGTTTGACACCCCTGCCAAACAAGATGTATAGTATATATTGGCGTCCACATCACTAAGGACTTAACATGGTCCACACAAACCCACACAGTCTTGAAGAGGCCACAACAGCACCTCTTTTCCCTCAGGAGGATGAAAAGAATTGTATCGGATCCTCAAAAAGTTCAACAGTTGCACCGTCGAGAGCATCTTGACTGGCTGCATCACCGCTTGGTATGGCAAATGCACCGCCCTCGACCGCAATGCTTCAGAGTTGTGTTGCGGACGTCCTCTGTACATCACTGGGGCCGAACTCCATACGATCCAGGACCTCTATATCAGGCGGTGTCTTACACAATTGATGAAGACTTCAGCACCCAAGCTATAGACAGTTCACCCTGCTACCTTCCGGCAAACGATACCGGACCATCGGCTCTCGACCAACAGGCTAATGCAGTTAAGAGTCACAGTGACTTTATCGAGTACTGACTACAAAATCAATGTAAGTAACTGGACTCAGATATATTATAAAGTGCCACGGGTTTCCTCCAAAAGTTTCAGAGTAATGACATCACATTGAGGTTTACAGTGTATACACAAATACACACAAAACACAGACATGTAAACCGAGCCACACACAGACATACACACACATTCACACGCATCGTTTGCTGCTACTCTGTTCTTTATTTGACTTGTATTATTATCTATCCTGATGCCTAGTCACTTTACCCTGCCTTCATGTACATATCTACCTCTAATACCTTATTATTATCTATCCTGATGTCTAGTCACTACCCTGCCTTCATGTACATATCTACCTCAAATACCTTATTATTATCTATCCTGATGTCTAGTCACTTTTCCCTGCCTTTATGTACATATCTACCTCAAATACCGTATTATCATCTATCCTGATGCCTAGTCACTTTACCCTGCCTTCATGTACATATCTACCTCAAATACCTTATTATTATCTATCCTGATGCCTAGTCACTTTACCCTGCCTTCATGTACATAACTACCTCAAATACCTTATTATTATCTATCCTGATGTCTAGTCACTACCCTGCCTTCACGTACATATCTACCTCAAAAACTTTATTATTATCTATCCTGATGTCTAGTCACTTTACCCTGCCTTCATGTACATATCTACCTCAAATACCTTATTATTATCTATCCTGATGTCTAGTCACTTTACCCTGCCTTCATGTACATATCTACCTCAATTACCTTATTATTATCTATCCTGATGCTTAGTCACTTTATCGTACCTTTATGTACATATCTACCTCAATTACCTCGTACCTCTGCACATTGAAATGGTACTGGAACTCCCTGTATATAGCTTCATTGTACTATTTATATTGGTCTCATTCTATTATTTGAACTCTACATCGTTGACAGGGGCTGGTAAGCAAGCATTTCATGGTAGTCAACACCTGTTGTATTCGGCACTTGTTTCAAATAAAATACGATTACATGATTGATTAACAGAGAGAGTCTAGATGTAATTATATGGATCTAAATGCATTGCGGATGGTGAAAAGGTAGAATAATGTGGTAGTCTGTATAAAGGTAGAACACTGTGGTAGTCTGTATAAAGGTAGAACACTGTGGTAGTCTATATAACGGTAGAATACTGTGGTAGTCTATATAACGGTAGAATACTGTGGTAGTCTATATAACGGTAGAATACTGTGGTAGTCTGTATAAAGGTAGAATAATGTGGTAGTCTGTATAAAGGTAGAACACTGTGGTAGTCTATATAAAGGTATAATACTGTGGTAGTCTATATAACGGTAGAATACTGTGGTAGTCTGTATAAAGGTATAATACTGTGGTAGTCTATATAACGGTAGAATACTGTGGTAGTCTGTATAAAGGTAGAACACTGTGGTAGTCTATATAAAGGTATAATACTGTGGTAGTCTATATAACGGTAGAATACTGTGGTAGTCTGTATAAAGGTAGAACACTGTGGTAGTCTGTATAAAGGTAGAATAATGTAGTAGTCTGTATAAAGGCAGAACACTGTAGTAGTCTGTATAAAGGTAGAATAATGTAGTAGACTATATAAAGGTAGAACACGGTGGTAGTCTATATAAAGGTAGAACACTGTGGTAGTCTTTATAAAGGTAGAATAATGTGGTAGTCTATATAAAGGAGGTGTGCGTACACAGTATACTGTATACGGATCAACTAATGATATGATGACAAAGCACCTCTCCCTCGTCTCAAACTGTTCCTGACAACAGTGCGAGATAAGAGTCTTTGTGTCCATCATATAAATGATTACAGTACAGAGGAGAGGGAATCTAGGACACCCATTAAACATGAGACAACCATGCATCTTCTGCTTCTGTCCCCGTCGATCACGCACACTCTCTACCATCCCCACTCCAAGTGTGTGCGATCTGTGTGTGTGTGTGCGTGTGCGCGTGCACGTGCAATCTCTCTGTGTGTGTGTGTGTGTGTGTGTGTGTGTGTGTGTGTGTGTGTGTGTGTGTGTGTGTGTGTGTGTGTGTGTGTGTGTGTGTGTGTGTGTGTGTGTGTGTGTGTGTGTGTGTGTGTGTGTGTGTGTGTGTGTGCTTGCTTCAGATTCCAGGAGACATCATTGATATAGACCTGAGATGTATATGAATTTGCCAAACATACTGTTACTGTGTTATTTTTAGTCTACTTTCTCTTTCCTGGGCTTAAACACAGTGGGATTTCTGACTGATTGCTCATCTAAATATTGCAAAAACACAGGCACCATCCCAAATTGCAACATATTCATGTATAGGGCACCTAACCACATAGGGCTCTGGTCTAAAGTAGTGCACTATATAGGGAATAGGGTGCCATAGGGCTCTGGTCTATAGTAGTGCACTATGTAGGGAATATGGTGCCATAGGGCTCTGGTCTAATGTAGTGCACTATATAGGGAATATGGTGCCATAGGGCTCTGGTCTAAAGTAGTGCACTATATAGGGAATAGGGTGCCATTTTGGAAGCATGACATGTTCTCGTCAAGAGAGGACCCAGTAGGCTCTGAGATGCAAAACGACATCTGGAAGACCCACATAAGTGTTTCCACGACACCGTGGCTTAGTAGTCTCTCTGAGTATGGCTTGTGTTGAAGACGAATAAAAGTGGCTATACGGTCTCGGAGTATGGCCTGTGTTGAAGAGGAATGATAGTCCTAATACACCCAGGGTATGAATAACCAACTACCCTGACGTCCTAGTCCTAATAGACCCAGGGTATGAATAACCAGCTACCCTGACATCCTAGTCCTAATAGACCCAGGGTATGAATAACCAACTACCCTGACATCCTAGTCCTAATAGACCCAGGGTATGAATAACCGACTACCCTGATATCCTAGTCCTGATAGACCCAGGGTATGAATAACCAACCACCCTGACATCCTAGTCCTAATAGCCCCAGGGTAGGAATAACCAACTACCCTGAGATCCTAGTCCTAATAGACCCAGGGTATGAATAACCAACTACCCTGACATCCTAGTCCTAATACACCCAGGGTATGAATAACTACCTACACTGACGTCCTAGTCCTAATAGACCCAGGGTATGAATAACCAACTACCCTGACATCCTAGTCCTAATAGACCCAGCGTATGAATAACCAACTACCCTGACATCCTAGTCCTAATAGACCCAGGGTATGAATAACCAACTACCCTGCCGTCCTAGTCCTAATAGACTCAGGGTATGAATAACCTACTACCCTGACGTCCTAGTCCTAATAGACCCAGGGTATGAATAAATAACTACCCTGACATCCTAGTCCTAATAGACCCAGGGTATGAATTAACCAACTACCCTGACATCCTAGTCCTAATAGACCAGGGTATGAATAACCAACTACCCTGACGTCCTAGTCCTAATATACCCAGGGTATGAATAACCAACTACCCTGACCTCCTAGTCCTAATAGTCCCAGGGTATGAATAACCAACTACCCTGACGTCCTAGTCCTAATAGACCCATGGTATGAATAACCAACTACCCTGACATCCTAGTCCTAATAACACCAGGGTATGAATTACCAACTACCCTGACCTCCTAGTCCTAATAGACCCAGGGTATGAATAACCAACTACCCTGACATCATAGTCCTAATAGACTCAGGGTATGAATAACCAATTACCCTGACATCAAAGTCCTAATAAACCCAGGGTATGAATAACCAACTACCCTGACATCCTAATCCTAATAGACCCAGGGTATGAATAACCAACTACCCTGACATCCTAGTCCTAATATACCCAGGGTATGAATTTACAACTACCCTGACTTCCTAGTCCTAATAGGCCCAGGGTATGAATTACCAACTACCCTGACCTCCTAGTCCTAATAGACCCAGGGTATGAATAACCAATTACCCTGACGTCCTAGTCCTAATAGACCCAGGGTATGAATAACCAACTACCCTGACGTCCTAGTCCTAATAGTACCAGGTTATGAATTACCAATTACCCTGACCTCCTAGTCCTAATAGACCCAGGGTATGAATAACCAACTACCCTGACATCCTAGTCCTAATAAGCCCAGGGTATGAATAACCAAATACCCTGACATCATAGTCCTAATAAACCCAGGGTATGAATAACCAACTACCCTGACATCCTAGTCCTAATAGACCCAGGGTATGAATAACCAACTACCCTGACATCCTAGTCCTAATAGACCCAGGGTATAATCAACTACCCTGACGTCCTAGTCCTAATAGACCCAGCGTATGAATAACCAACTACCCTGACGTTCTTGTCCTAATAGACCCAGGGTATGAATAACCAACTACCCTGCCGTCCTAGTCCTAATAGACTCAGGGTATGAATAACCTACTACCCTGACGTCCTAGTCCTAATAGACCCAGGGTATGAATAACCAACTACCCTGACGTCCTAGTCCTAATAGCACCAGGGTATGAATTACCAACTACCCTGACCTCCTAGTCCTAATAGACCCAGGGTATGAATAACCAACTACCCTGACGTCCTAGTCCTAATAGACCCAGGGTATGAATAACGAACTACCCTGATGTCCTAGTCCTAATAAACCCAGGGTATGAATTACCAACTACCCTGACATCCTAGTCCTAATAGACCCAGGGTAGAATTAACCAACTACCCTGACTTCCTAGTCCTAATAGACCCAGGGTAGAATTAACCAACTACCCTGACATCCTAGTCCTAATAGACCCAGGGTATGAATAACCAACTACCCTGATGTCCTAGTCCTAATAGAACCAGGGTATGAATTACCAACTACCCTGACATCCTAGTCCTAATAGCATCAGGGTATGAATTACCAACATCCCTGACATCCTGGTCCTAATACACCCAGGGTATGAATAACCAACTACCCTGACATCCTAGTCCTAATAGACTCAGGGTATGAATTACCAACTACCCTGACATCCTAGTCCTAATAGCACCAGGGTATGAATTACCAACTACCCTGACGTCCTAGTCCTAATAGCACCAGGGTATGAATTACCAACTACCCTGACATCCTAGTCCTAATAGCACCAGGGTATGAATAACCAACTACCCTGATGTCCTAGTCCTAATAAACCCAGGGTATGAATTACCAACTACCCTGACATCCTAGTCCTAATAGACCCAGGGTAGAATTAACCAACTACCCTGACATCCTAGTCCTAATAGACCCAGGGTAGAATTAAACAACTACCCTGACATCCTAGTCCTAATAGACCCAGGGTATGAATTACCAACTACCCTGATGTCCTAGTCCTAATAAACCCAGGGTATGAATTACCAACTACCCTGACATCCTAGTCCTAATAGACCCAGGGTATGAATTACCAACTACCCTGACATCCTAGTCCTAAGAGTGTATAAAATGTACCTGTTTGATGTATATCAAATGTAATTTTCTTTCTTCCTAAAACCTTGCTGCCACCTGCATACCAACCAGATGGAAAGCATTGAAACACACCGAGAATCTCACAGCCGATAGACAACTAATAGGTGCGTATCAGAGTCGGAGGCCGTTCCTTCTCTTGCTAGAACAAAAGAGGTATCTGCTGTGAGCGGACCCAGTAGCAGCGACCCTAACGATTCTACTTGTAGAATTGCAATGCTCGTCAGTGGCATTGACTTTGACTTTGAGCCAATCAGAGAGCACGACCACCCACTTGGGGGAGCCAACAAAAAAATGGAAAAAGTGGGCATTTTCTCTGTACATCCACAGATAGACAAGTTACAATTCATATGCAATGTAGGCTATGGGATGGTAGCTAGCTAAGTACACAGACGCAATTCACACAACACTAAATACTACCTCCAAGCTAGCTAACCACTGTAGCTAGTATTGACATTATAATTAAATTAAAAAGGATTAGCTTCCATGAAACAACTGCCTGTGTTAACTGCATAGTTAGTGCAGTGTCCTTAGCTAGCTAGCTGTGTTGTGCTAGCCAGAGAATACGCTGACGTTAGCTAGCTAGCTAAACATGGCTATAGGCTGGCACTGGCAGTACGGGATTATGGACAGTGAATTAAATGATTTCTTCATCATGTTGCTAGGTATTTATCTATCTGTGGTAGTTATCTATCTGTGGTAGTTATCTAGCTGTCAGGGGTGTGTGCGGAGAATATTTGGAGTCAAACGCAGGACACAGGTGTTGAGCGAAACCACCGAGTTTTACTCAAAATAAATGCACAATTCCACAAATGGAAAATAAACAGATACGTACACGTATCAAATACAACACCTAACGCACAAACAATCACGGACAAACAGAAATGAAAGCCAGAGGGTTAAATAGGGAACATGATGGGGGAATTGAAACCAGGTGTGTATAATACAGACAAAACAAAACGAAACTGAAAAATGGATCGATGGTGACTAGAAAGCCGGTGACGTCGACCGCCGAACACCACCCGAACAAGGAGAAGGGCCGACTTCGGCGGAAGTCGTGACAGTACCCCTCCCCTGACGCGCGGCTCCAGCAGCGCGACGACACCGGCCTCGGGGACGACCCGGAGGGCGAGGTGCAGGGCGATCCGGGTGGAGACGGTGAAACTCTTGTAACATGGATGGATCTAGAATGTCCTCCACCGGTACCCAGCATCTCTCCTCCGGACCGTACCCCTCCCACTCCACGAGGTACTGAAGGCCCCTCGCCCGACGTCTAGAATCCATGATGGCCCTTACGGTATACGCCGGGACCCCCTCGATGTCAAGAGGGGGCGGAGGGACCTCCCGCACCTCAGACTGCTGGAGCGGACCAGCCACCACCGGCCTGAGGAGAGACACATGGAACGAGGGATTAATACGGTAATCAGGGGGGAGTTGTAACCTATAACAAACCTCGTTCAGTCTCCTCAGGACTTTAAATGGCCCCACAAACCGCGGACCCAGCTTCCGGCAGGGCAGGTGAAGGGGTAGGTTTCGGGTCGAGAGCCAGACCCGATCCCATGGTGCATACACCGGGGCCTCACTGCGGTGGCGGTCGGCACTCGCCTTTTGTCTCCTGATGGCCCGTTGTAACCGCACATGGGCAGCGTTCCAAGTCTCCTCTGTGTGCCGAAACCATTCATCCACCGCAGGAGCCTCAATCTGGCTCTGATGCCATGGTGCCAGGACCGGCTGGTAACCTAGCACACACTGAAACGGTGATAGGTTGGTAGAGGAGTGGCGGAGGGAGTTTTGGGCCATCTCCGCCCAGGGGATGTAAGCTGCCCACTCCCCCGGTCGGTCCTGGCAATAGGACCTCAGAAACCTACCCACATCCTGGTTTACTCTTTCCACCTGCCCGTTACTCTCGGGGTGGAAACCTGAGGTAAGGCTGACCGAGATCCCCAGGCGTTCCATAAACGCCCTCCAGACTCTAGATGTAAATTGGGGACCCCGATCAGAAACTATATCCTCAGGCACCCCGTAGTGCCGGAATACATGGGTGAACAGAGCCTCCGCAGTTTGTAGAGCCGTAGGGAGACCGGGCAAAGGAAGGAGACGGCAGGACTTAGAAAACCGATCCACAACGACCAGGATCGTGGTGTTACCCCGCGACGGGGGAAGATCCGTCACGAAATCCACCGATAGGTGTGACCATGGTCGCTGTGGAACGGGAAGGGGTTGTAATTTCCCTCTGGGCAGATGTCTAGGTGCCTTGCACTGTGCACATACCGAACAGGAGGAAACATAAACCCGCACGTCCTTAGCTAAAGTGGGCCACCAGTACTTCCCAGAAAGGCAGCGCACCGTCCGACCGATACCAGGATGACCAGAGGAGGGTGACGTATGAGCCCAACAGATCAAACGATCGCGGACATCAAACGGAACGTACATACGCCCAGCTGGACAGTCAGGTGGAATGGGCTCTGAACGTGACGCCCGTTCGATGTCCGCGTCCACCTCCCATACCACCGGTGCCACCAGGCGAGAGGCTGGAATGATGGGAGTGGGATCTGAGGACCTCTCCTCTGTATCATACAGCCGGGACAGTGCGTCTGCCTTAACGTTCTGGGAACCTGGTTTGTAGGAAAGGGTGAAATCAAAACGGGTGAAAAACATGGCCCACCTTGCCTGGCGAGGGTTCATTCTCCTCGCCGCCCGGATGTACTCCAGATTGCGGTGGTCAGTCCAAATGAGAAAAGGGTGTCTTGCCCCCTCAAGCCAATGTCTCCACGCTTTCAGAGCCATGACAACAGCCAGCAACTCCCGGTCCCCCACATCATAGTTTCACTCCGCCGGGCTGAGCTTCTTCGAAAAGAATGCACAGGGGCGGAGTTTTAGTGGCGTACCCGAGCGCTGAGACAGCACAGCCCCTATCCCCGCCTCGGACGCGTCCACCTCAACTATGAATGCTAAGGAAGGATCAGGATGAGCCAGCACGGGGGCTGAGATAAACAGAGCCTACAGGTGACCAAACGCCCTGTCCGCTCCAGCTGTCCACTGCAGTCGCACCGGTCCTCCCTTCAGCAGTGAGGTAATGGGAGCCGCTACCTGACCAAAACCCCGGATAAATCTCCGGTAGTAGTTGGCAAACCCTAAAAACCGCTGCACTTCCTTTACCGTGGTTGGAGTCGGCCAATTACGCACGGCTGAAATGCGGTCATTCTCCATCTCTACCCCTGACGCTGAAAAGCGGTACCCTAGGAAGGAGATGGACTGTTGGAAGAACAGACATTTCTCAGCCTTGACGTACAGGTCATGCTCCAACAGTCGACCAAGCACCCTGCGCACTAGGGACACATGCTCGGCGCGTGTAGCGGAATATATTAGAATGTCATCTATATACACCACTACACCCTGACCGTGCAGGTCCCTAAAGATCTCATCCACAAAGGATTGGAAGACTGATGGAGCATTCATTAACCCGTACGGCATGACGAGGTACTCATAATGCCCAGAAGTGGTGCTAAATGCTGTCTTCCACTCATCTCCCCCCTTGATACGCACCAGGTTGTAAGCGCTCCTGAGGTCCAATTTTGTGAAGAAGCGCGCCCCGTGTAATGACTCGGTCATACTCGCTATAAGTGGTAGCGGGTAACTGTATTTTACCGTGATCTTATTTAATCCGCGATAATCAATACACGGGCGCAAACCTCCATCCTTCTTCTTCACAAAAAAGAAACTCGAGGAGACAGGTGAGATGGAAGGCCGAATGTATCCCTGTCCCAGAGATTCGGTGACATATGTCTCCATAGCCACCGTCTCCTCCTGTGACAGGGGATACACGTGACTCCTGGGAAGTTTAGCGTCTACCAAGAGATCTATCACACAATCCCCCGGTCGATGGGGTGGTAATTGAGTCGCCTTCTTCTTACAGAAGGCGAGTGCCAAATCGGCATATTCGGGAGGAATGTGCATGGTGGAAACCTGGTTTGGACTTTCCACCGTAGTGGCACCTAAGGAAACACCTACACACCTCCCTGAACACTGACAGGACCATCCCTTGAGAGCCCTCTGTTGCCACGAAATAATCGGATCATGAGAGGCCAACCAGGGAAGACCCAACACAACAGGAAACGCAGGAGAGTCGATCAGGAAGAGACTAATTCTCTCCTCGTGATCCTCCCGCGTTCTCATAGCGATGGGCACTGTGACCTCCCCAACCAGCCCCGACCCCAAAGGACGACTATCTAAGGCATGTACAGGGAAGGGAACATCAACCGGAATAATAGGGATCCCTAAGCTATGAGCCAAAGAGCGGTCAATAAAGTTCCCAGCTGCGCCTGAATCTACTAGCGCCTTATGCTGGGAATGTGGGGAAAACCCAGGAAATTCTATAGATAACCACATGAGTGCAACAGAAGGCTCTGGGTGAGTTATGTGCCTACTCACCTGAGACGACCCACCAGTGCTCCGCCTGCTACCTCGACTCCCAGGAGAAACACCCCAACACCGGACAGCAGTGTGCCCTCTGCGTCCACAGTTAGTACATGGAGTGGTTCCCCCTCCGGTCTCCCTCCTAGCAGCCCCTCCCAACTCCATAGGGGTTGGATCCAAGGAGCTGGGTAATGGAATGGGCGGACCCCGATCTAGACGCCCGCGGGAGGCCAACAGGTGATCCAGCCGGATAGATAAATCCACCAGCTGGTCCAGGTTGAGAGTGGTGTCCCTGCAGGCTAGCTCCCTACGAACGTCCTCTCGTAGACTACACCTGTAGTGGTCGATCAGGGCCCGCTCATTCCATCCCGCACCAGCGGCCAGAGTACGGAAGTCCAAAGCGAAATCTTGAGCGCTCCTCATCCCCTGCCTGAGATGGAACAATCGCTCTCCCGCCGCTCTCCCTTCAGGTGGATGGTCAAAGACTGCCCGGAAGCGGCGAGAGAAGTCATCATAATTATCCAGGGTAGATCCCTCTCTTCCCCAGATGGCGTTGGCCCACTCCAGGGCTTTACCAGTCAGACAGGAGATGAGAGCGCCCACCCTCTCGTGTCCCGAAGGGGACGGATGAACAGATGCCAGGTATAGCTCCAGCTGTAGGAGGAAACCCTGACACCCGGCTGCTGTTCCGTCATACGCTCCCGGGAGCGAGAGCCGAATTCCACTGGTTCCGACCGGTGGAGGGATGGATGGTGGTGTAGGTTGAGGTGCGGGTGTTGGTGCTGGGTTATGATTTACCGGGAGACCTCCTCTCTCCCATCTTTCCATAGTTTGCAGCACGCGATCCATGGCTGTCCCTAAACTATGCAACATAGTCGCGTGCTGTTGAACCTGCTCCTCTACTGGGAGAGAAGGGCTGGCTGCGCCTGCTGACTCCATTTGAAGTTAGGTCCGTGATTCTGTCAGGGTTGTGTGCGGAGAATATTTGGAGTCAAACGCAGGACACAGGTGTTGAGCGAAACCACAGAGTTTTACTCAAAATAAATGCACAATTCCACAAATGGAAAATAAACAGATACGTACACGTATCAAATACAACACCTAACGCACAAACAATCACGGACAAACAGAAATGAAAGCCAGAGGGTTAAATAGGGAACATGATGGGGGAATTGAAACCAGGTGTGTATAATACAGACAAAACAAAACAAAACTGAAAAATGGATCGATGGTGACTAGAAAGCCGGTGACGTCGACCGCCGAACACCACCCGAACAAGGAGAAGGGCCGACTTCGGCGGAAGTCGTGACACTAGCTGTGGTAGTTATCTATCTGTGGTAGTTATCTATCTGTGGTAGTTGTCTATCTGTGGTAGTTATCTATCTGTGGTAGTTATCTAGCTGTGGTATTTATCTATCTGTGGTAGTTATCTATCTGTGGTAGTTATCTAGCTGTGGTAGTTATCTATCTGTTGTAGTTATCCAGCTGTGGTAGTTATCCAGCTGTGGTAGTTATCTATCTGTGGTAGTTATCTAGCTGTGGTAGTTATCTAGCTGTGGTAGTTATCTATCTGTGGTAGTTATCCAGCTGTGGTAGTTATCTATCTGTGGTAGTTATCTATCTGTGGTAGTTACCTAGCTGTGGTAGTTATCTATCTGTGGTAGTTATCCAGCTGTGGTAGTTATCTATCTGTGGTAGTTATCCAGCTGTGGTAGTTATCTATCTGTGGTAGTTATCTATCTGTGGTAGTTACCTAGCTGTGGTAGTTATCTATCTGTGGTAGTTATCCAGCTGTGGTAGTTATCTATCTGTGGTAGTTATCCAGCTGTGGTAGTTATCTATCTGTGGTAGTTATCCAGCTGTGGTAGGTATCTATCTGTGGTAGTTACCTAGCTGTGGTAGTTATCTATATGTGGTAGTTATCTATCTGTGGTAGTTATCTAGGTGTGGTAGTTATCTATATGTGGTAGTTATCTATCTGTGGTAGTTATCTATCTGTTGTAGTTATCCAGCTGTGGTAGTTACCCTGCTGTGGTAGTTATCTATCTGTGGTAGTTATCTATCTGTGGTAGTTATCTAGCTGTGGTAGTTATCTATCTGTGGTAGTTATCTAGCTGTGGTAGTTATCTAGCTGTGGTAGTTACCTATCTGTGGTAGTTATCTATCTGTGGTAGTTATCTATCTGTGGTTGTTGTCTATCTGTGGTAGTTATCTAGGTGGGGTAGTTATCTATCTGGGGTAGTTATCTATCTGTGGTAGTTATCTATCTGTGGTAGTTATCTATCTGTGGTAGTTATCTATCTGTGGTAGTTATCTAGGTGTGGTAGTTATCTATCTGTGGTAGTTATCTATCTGTGGTAGTTATCTAGCTGTGGTAGTTATCTATCTGTGGTAGTTATCTATCTGTGGTAGTTATCTATCTGTGGTATTTATCTAGCTGTGGTAGTTATCTCTCTGTGGTAGTTATCTATCTGTGGTAGTTATCTATCTGTGGTAGTTATCTAACTGTGGTAGTTATCTAACTGTGGTAGTTATCTAGCTGTGGTAGTTATCCAGCTGTGGTAGTTACCTAGCTGTGGCCATCTGATTAGTATCAACAAAGGTTTTCTACAAAATAGCAACGTTAGAACAGATGGATTGGAATCTTGACCATAAGTAATACGCACGGATATGCATTGCCAAACACCGCTACTGCCACCTGATTTGGAGTATTTCAACCAGGCTGAGTGGCGGACGATGTCAAGGTCTCTGCTGTGTGAACGCACAGGAGATTGACAGGAGACAGTCTTTTCAGAGGTGCTAAGTACTGTCGGCAGAGAAATGTTAGACAATCCTACCTGTGTGTCTGAGCTTAAAAAAAAAACCTAGCTTGACTGTGACATAGATTTTCTTAAATAGGCCCTTAAAAGCCTCAGCGACAATTGACATAATGTTCATTGTTTGTTTCAATAGCTTTAATCATTTTTAAAACTACGAGCAATTATCACAAACCTAAAGCGATCCAAATGTCCAATTCCTCATGAATTTCACAAGCCCTTAGCGACACAAAAATAGAAGTTTAATTTATTATCCATAAGAGGCACAAAGAAGGCAAGACAAGAAATCAAGAAAAAGGCAAAGAAGACGGAAAGTAAATAAGAAAAGGAGAAACAAAAGGAATGAAAAGGGAAGTAGGGACTTTGGAAGTCTGGATCAAAGAGCTGTATCTACACAGTGCTGCTCTCTGGTAAACATGTGGTTGGATAGATAATACTACAAGCAAAAATTAAAAACAAGCAGTCTCAATCCAAACCTTAACTTTTTGGTTCTCAAGTACCAACAAAGTTATCATCAGTGATAAAAAAGGACTGAAATATGTATCGCCAATGGCACCCTATTCCCTACATAGTGCACTACTTTTGGCTAGGGGTCCAGAAGGGCCCCATATAGTGCACTATACATGGAATTGGGGTGCCATTTGGGATACAGACCATGTACTGTCTGTAGCAGCCTATGTACTGTCTGTAGCAGCCTATGTACTGTCTGTAGCAGCCTATGTACTGTCTGTAGCAGCCTATGTACTGTCTGTCTGTATCAGCCTGTGTACTGTCTGTCTGTAGCAGCCTATGTACTGTCTGCAGCAGCCTATGTACTGTCTGTAGCAGTCTATGTACTGTCTGTACCAGACTATGTACTGTCTGTAGCAGCCTGTGTACTGTCTGTAGCAGTCTATGTACTGTCTGTAGCAGCCTGTGTACTGTCTGTAGCAGTCTATGTACTGTCTGTAGCAGCCTGTGTACTGTCTGTCTGTAGCAGCCTACAGTATGTACTGTCTGTAGCAGCCTATGTACCGTCTGTCTGTATCAGCCTATTTACTGTCTCTAGCAGCCTGTGTACTGTCTGTACAGCCTGTGTACTGTCTGTCTGTAGCAGCCTACAGTATGTACTGTCTGTAGCAGCCTGTGTACTGTCTGTCTGTAGCAGCCTGTGTACTGTCAGTTTGTGACGAGTTTTTTAAACTGCTTTGCAAGGAAGGGTGATGTAACAGCAAAGGATATTACTTTTATCTGAATACTACTTTACACACACACACGCGCGCGCGCGCACCCACGCACGGACGCACGCCCGCACGCTACTCTACTCTACTCTACTCTTTCCTCTACTGTTAACTTCTCTAGGATAGGGGGCAGCATTCAGAATTTTGGATGAAAAGCGTGCACAAATTAAACTGCCTGCTACTCATGCCCAGAAGCTAAGATATGCATATTATTAGTAGGTTTGGATAGAAAACACTCTGAAGTTTCTAAAACAGTTTGAATCATGTCTGTGACTATAACAGAACTTATTTGGCAGGCGAAACCCCGAAGACAAACCATTCAGATGAAAAAAAAATTGAGGTCACTCTCTTTTCAATGGAATTTCATTGGGAATTCAGATTTCTAAAAGACCTTCTTGCAGTTCCTATCGCTTCCACTTGATGTCAACAGTCTTAACCTGTTTGGGGTCAAGGGGCAGTATTGAGTAGCCAGATAAAAGGTGCCCATTTCAAAAAGGCCTCGTACTCAATTCTTGCTCGTACAATATGCATATTATTATTACTATTGGATGGAAAACACTCTCTAGTTTCTAAAACCGTTTGAATTATTTCTCTGAGTGAAACAGAACTCATTCTGCAGCACTTTTCCTGTCAGGGAGTGAGATTTCAGAAATCCAGGTCCCTGTTCTGAGATCAGTTTATAAGTCCCCATGCAAGCTATGAGGGTACATGCACTGCATACGCCTTCCTCTAGATGTCAGTAAGCGGTGAGACTTTGAATGGAGTCGATTGCGCAATCTGGGACCTTATATTAGACCGTGGAACAGGAAGTACCGTTCTTTTCAACAGTGCGCTTGACGCATGAAGACATCAGAATGGCGTCCTGCAAACGCTTTCGTTTTAGTATTTCTATATCTCCGGTCATGTTTTTATTCGTTATAGGTGTTAAAGACATCATAAGGTAGTTAATTTAAACCGACTTATAGCAGTTTATAGCAGTTTATTGCGATTTTCTGGGATTTCTTTGCCATGCGCTTTCACGAGTTGGACACCACTCCAGTTGGCGGCTAACGTTTAGCGGCTAATTCGACCGGACAAGAGGACATCTTTCAACCCAAAGACGATTGTTTTGAAGAAAGGACACCTTGCCCAAGATTCTGATGGAAGCTCAGCTAATAGTAAGCAGTCTTTATGCTGATAATTCATTGTTCTGTTGAAAAATGTCAAATGCATGAAACGCCATTGCTTGCAGTGTAGCATTGTGTTATCGCAGCCTGTATTGCGCAGTAAGGTTAATTTTAAAAATGTAATTCGGCGATTGCATTAAGAACTAATTTGTCTTTCGATTGCTGTCCAACCTGTATTTTTTTAGTCAAGTTTATGAATAGTTTTCGATAAGAGTAGGTGGCTTTCCAAGATGGCGCCGGACAGATTGCTTGACGTTATGGACACTGTTCTCATTGTATAAGCACAATTTGTGCCGCTAAATATGCACATTTTCGAACAAACTCTATATGTATTGTGTAATATGATGTTACAGGACTGTCATCTGAAGAATTCTGAGAAGGTTAGTGAAACAATTAATATATTTTGGTGGTTTATACGTTATAGCTATTTTTGCCTTGAATCAATGCTGTTGTTATGTTTGCTATTGTGCTAAGCTAATATAACGCTATATTGTGTTTTCGCTGTAAAACACTTGATAAATCGGAAATATTGTCTGGAATCACAAGATGCCTGTCTTTCAATTGCTGTACATTATGTATTTTTCAGAAATGTTTTATGATGAGTATTTAGTTATTTGGCGTTGGTGTCTGTAATTTTTCTGTCTGCTTTCGGTGCAATTTCTGACTGTAGCTGCAATGTAAACTATGATTTATACCTGAAATATGCACATTTTTCTAACAAAACATATGCTATACAATAAATATGTTATCAGACTGTCATCTGATGAGGTTGTTTCTTGGTTAGTGGCTATTTATATCTTTATTTGGTCGAATTTGTGATAGCTACTGATGTAGTAAAAAACGGATGGAGTAAAAATAGTGGTGTCTTTTGCTAACGTGGTTAGCTAATAGATTTACATATTGTGTCTTCCCTGTAAAACATTTTAAAAATCGGACATGTTGGCTTGATTCACAAGATGTGTACCTTTCATCTGGTGTCTTGGACTTGTTAATGTGTGAAAGTTAAATATTTAAAAAAAATATCTTTTGAATTTCGCGCCCTGCACTTTGAGCTGGCTGTTGTCATAAGTGTACCGGTGTCGGGCTTGCAGCCCAAACAGTTAAGAAATTGGTTGAGGTTTTTCCTTTGAGAAATGAAGAAGTAACACTGTTCAGAATGAGGGTAGAGGGAAGTGTACTCTAGAGGTGGGTGACGTGAAAGCTAGCTACACATTGTCTTCCTCCGGATTTGAACACAGTATATCCCGTCTTCAATTTCATCGATTATTTACGTTAAGAAATACCTAGAGTTGTATTACAAAAGTAGTTTGAAATGTTTGGACAAAGCTTGTAGTCATGTTCCGCGAGTTGGAACCGGTGTTTTTCTGTATCAAACGCGCCAAATAAATGGACATTTTGGATATATATCGACGGAATTAATAGAACAAAAGGACCATTTGTGATGTTTATGGGACATATTGGAGTGCCAACAGAAGAAGCTCGTCAAAGGTAAGGCATGAATTATATCTTTATTTCTGCGTTTTGTGTCATGCATGGAAGGTTGAAATATGCTTGTCAGTGTTTGTTTGCTATAGTGCTATCCTCAGATAATAGGATTATTGTTTTTTTCCGTAAAGCTTTTTTGAAATCTGACACGTTGGCTGGATTCACAACAAGTGTAGCTTTAATTTGGTATATTGAATGTGTGATTTCATGAAAGTTAAATTTTTAAAGTAATTTATTTGAATTTGGCGCTCTGCATTTTCACTGGATGTTGGCCAGTTGGGACGCTAGCGTCCCACATATCACAGAGAGGTTTAATGGCTTGAATAGTGCTGTAAAATAAATGACAATTATCGACCGTATGAATCTCTACATGAAGGACATGACGATCTGGCGCGAGCCCCAAACGGCACTACTTTGGACAAGGGATCAGAAAGGGATCAGGTGAAAAATGTAGTGGACTATATCGAGAGAAAAGGAAGCCATTTGGGACGTAATAAGTGGAACCTTGTGATAAATTATTGTTCTGTTCTGCTTTCTCAAAAAGCACATTTCAAGGGAGGGATATAAAAGGGATTCTGCCGGGGCGAATTAAGTCTGTGTTAGTCGGGGAGACAGAGGGGAGTATATTACTGTTAGATCTATCGTTGACGCATCTTTCATGTGTCTCCACATTCAGCCACTAGCCTTCCCTTGCTTCCAATACAACGGTGGCACAGGAGACAGGACACAGCTAGAAAGATACACAGAACAGACACTGAAGACCAGGAGATGTCCTATCCGTCGTCACCGATTCCACGAGATCTGTCACTTTATACAAGGTTTCAGACCAAAAGCCTCTGGGTAGCTGGACGGTGAAACAGGGACAGCTGTTTACTTGTCCTGCAGTGTTCAACTTTCTTGTTCAACTTGCTTGATGTCCTATGGCCTATGTGATGTCCTATGGCCTATGTGATGTCCTATGGCCTATGTGATGTCCTATGGCCTATGTGATGTCCTATGGCCAATGTGATGTCCTATGGCCTATGTGTGATGTCCTATGGCCTATGTGATGTCCTATGGCTAATGTGATGTCCTATGGCCTATGTGATGTCCTATGGCCAATGTGATGTCCTATGGCCTATGTGATGTCCTATGGCCTATGTGATGTCCTATGGCCTATGTGATGTCCTATGGCCAATGTGATGTCCTATGGCCTATGTGATGTCCTATGGCCAATGTGATGTCCTATGGCCTATGTGATGTCCTATGGCCAACGTGATGTCCTATGGCCAATGTGATGTCCTATGGCCAATGTGATGTCCTATGGCCAATGCGATGTCCTATGGCCAATGTGATGTCCTATGGCCTATGTGTGATGTCCTATGGCCTATGTGATGTCCTATGGCCAATGTGATGTCCTATGGCCTATGTGATGTCCTATGGCCAATGTGATGTCCTATGGCCTATGTGATGTCCTATGGCTAATGTGATGTCCTATGGCCTATGTGATGTCCTATGGCCTATTCTGGCCTATGTGTCCTGAAATAAAAGATGATATCTAGAATCTAGTGACACTGAAAAGAAAGAAAAGAAAACCACAAGTGGCCATAGTCTGTCAGAATAAACACACGTGGCCATGGTCTGAGTCACAATAAACACACGTGGCCATGGTCTGAGTCATAATAAACACCAGTGGCCATGGTCTGAGTCACAATAAACACACGTGGCCATGGTCTGAGTCACAATAAACACACGTGGCCATGGTCTGAGTCACAATAAACACACGTGGCCACAGTCTGAGTCACAATAAATACACGTGGCCATGGTCTGAGTCACAATAAACACACGTGGCCACAGTCTGAGTCACAATAAATACACGTGGCCATGGTCTGAGTCACAATAAACACACGTGGCCATGGTCTGAGTAACAATAAACACACGTGGCCACAGTCTGAGTCACAATAAATACACGTGGCCATGGTCTAAGTCACAATAAACACACGTGGCCACAGTCTGAGTCACAATAAATACACGTGGCCATGGTTTGAGTCACAATAAACACACGTGGCCATGGTCTGAGTCACAATAAACACACGTGGCCACAGTCTGAGTCACAATAAATACACGTGGCTATGGTCTGAGTCACAACAAACACACAGGGCCATGGTCTGAGTCACAATAAACACACGTGGCCATGGTCTGAGTCACAATAAACACATGTGGCCATGGTCTGAGTCACAATAAACACACGTGGCCATGGTCTGAGTCACAATAAACACACGTGGCCATGTTCTGAATCACAATAAACACACGTGGCCATGGTTTGAGTCACAATAAACACACGTGGCCATGGTTTGAGTCACAATAAACACACGTGGCCATGTTCTGAGTCACAATAAACACACGTGACCATGGTCTGAGTCATAATAAATACACGTGGCCATGGTCTGAGTCACAATAAACACACGTGACCATGGTTTGAGTCACAATAAACACACGTGGCCATGGTCTGAGTCACAATAAACACACGTGGCCATGGTTTGAATCACAATAAACACACGTGGCCATGTTCTGAGTCATAATAAACACACGTGGCCATGGTCTGAGTCACAATAAACACACGTGGCCATGGTCTGAGTCACAATAAACACACGTGGCCATGTTCTGAGTCACAATAAACACACGTGGCCATGGTTTGAGTCACAATAAACACACGTGGCCATGTTCTGAGTCACAATAAACACACGTGACCATGGTCTGAGTCATAATAAATACACGTGGCCATGGTCTGAGTCACAATAAACACACGTGACCATGGTCTGAGTCACAATAAACACACGTGGCCATGGTTTGAATCACAATAAACACACGTGGCCATGTTCTGAGTCATAATAAACACACGTGGCCATGGTCTGAGTCACAATAAACACACGTGGCCATGGTCTGAGTCACAATAAACACACGTGGCCATGTTCTGAGTCACAATAAACACACGTGGCCATGGTTTGAGTCACAATAAACACACGTGGCCATGTTCTGAGTCACAATAAACACACGTGACCATGGTCTGAGTCATAATAAATACACGTGGCCATGGTCTGAGTCACAATAAACACACGTGACCATGGTCTGAGTCACAATAAACACACGTGGCCATGGTTTGAATCACAATAAACACACGTGGCCATGTTCTGAGTCATAATAAACACACGTGGCCATGGTCTGAGTCACAATAAACACACGTGGCCATGGTTTGAGTCACAATAAACACACGTGGCCATGGTTTGAGTCACAATAAACACACGTGGCCATGTTCTGAGTCACAATAAACACACGTGACCATGGTCTGAGTCATAATAAATACACGTGGCCATGGTCTGAGTCACAATAAACACACGTGACCATGGTTTGAGTCACAATAAACACACGTGGCCATGGTCTGAGTCACAATAAACACACGTGGCCATGGTTTGAATCACAATAAACACACGTGGCCATGTTCTGAGTCATAATAAACACACGTGGCCATGGTCTGAGTCACAATAAACACACGTGGCCATGGTCTGAGTCACAATAAACACACGTGGCCATGTTCTGAGTCACAATAAACACACGTGGCCATGGTTTGAGTCACAATAAACACACGTGGCCATGTTCTGAGTCACAATAAACACACGTGACCATGGTCTGAGTCATAATAAATACACGTGGCCATGGTCTGAGTCACAATAAACACACGTGACCATGGTCTGAGTCACAATAAACACACGTGGCCATGGTTTGAATCACAATAAACACACGTGGCCATGTTCTGAGTCATAATAAACACACGTGGCCATGGTCTGAGTCACAATAAACACACGTGGCCATGGTCTGAGTCACAATTAACACACGTGGCCATGGTCTGAGTCACAATAAACACACGTGGCCATGGTCTGAGTCACAATAAACACACGTGGCCATGGTCTGAGTCACAATTAACACACGTGACCATGTTCTGAGTCATAATTAACACACGTGACCATGTTCTGAGTCATAATAAACACACAAAGCATGAGAAGAGACATGGGCAGAGAACCACACCCTGGAGTCCCTCAGACCCTGCACTGATAGCCTGGTAAATACTTCAGACGGAGTACTTGCACATGGAGAATCCATCCTCACTGTGACTCTCAGTCCTCCAACATGATAATTTACTCCATGTCAATAGGAACACATGAGGACAATGAATGTCCAGTGATTCATGGCAGAGAACATGAAACGTGGTAAGTGCACACACACACACACACACACACACACACACACACACACACACACACACACACACACACACACACACACACACACACACACACACACACACACACACACACACACACACACACACACACACACACACAGTGTTCATAGACCACTAGCTTAGGAAGACAACACACACACACACACACACACAGATCCATGTTTCCACTGGCCATTGATCCTCCAGACATTGATTCTGGCTTCCTGATGAATTAGCAGATAATGAACAGATTCCTTTATTAAGGACCAAGATGTTCAAGGAGTCCTCTGATGTCTGGTCTGGCCTTTCTACACACCAGTAGGCATTATAAAACAGATTGTTTGGATCCTGGATGCTGATTGGTTGATCGCAAGGAAATTATTCACCATAATCCCAGCGGGTAATGCCTGTTAACAGTTCCATTTGATTTATCAATACGCATCCACTGTCCCACAGTCAATTTATCAAGTTTATCTGCTCTGGAAAAAGGTGTCCTGAAATCATTTACCCATGCTACCAGCCTAGCTTTGTACCGTTTGGGGTTTGTCGAAAAACCTTGCTGCCTGCCTCTCAGACCTGTGGAACTCGATACAATAAAATAAAATGCATTCTTCATTTTTTTTTTTAAGTATTTAAATGAAAACATGTCATTCATATTTTTGTTACTGTTTTATAGAAGCAATAAGACCCTCAAACCCGAGAATTATCGTGAATAACAATTCCCCTAAGGGCTGTTTTCCCCCCAGCCCTTCGCTTCGTCTCAGGCCTAAGAACAGTCCTTAGTCAGGATTTATTCACAACATAATCACTGGGTTCTCATTGCCTTATTGCTCAATCGTTTCATCTTCACTCCTTGTTATGGATAACCTGACTGACACACACACACAGTAACAGTTATGGACTTTATAACCTAACTGACATGGCAGCATGATGTTGAGACATTCACAGTGAGACCATACAATCTACTGTGTCATTAAACTCACATTGGGGATCCATCATCAGATGGTGTGTGTTGCCGTGACATCAGAGAAGACATCATCTATCAACTAGTTATAAACATAAAACAAAGTTCTTCATCTACAGGAGAACAGACTTTAATCAACATTCTGCCAGGCATTATTCTTGTTTTAATTAATTCCTGAAGGACCCCGCCGATATAATTTTTAATTGACCAGACCCGGGGTCATAATAATGTCTGGAAGTTGGGAGGTAAAGAGGAGAGTGGTGATAGGAGGGATATAAACAGGAAAATAAAACAGACAGTGAAGACCTAAATACTAACTCAAACACAAAGACTGTATGTACTCAGACCAGGCATCATTCATGGCTTACCTATAAATATCAGGCATTACTGGTTGATTACCTATAAACACCAGACATCACTCATTGATTACCTATAAATATCAGGCATTACTGGTTGATTACCTATAAACACCAGACATCACTCATTGATTACCTATAAATATCAGGCATTACTGGTTGATTACCTATAAACACCAGGCCACTCATTGATTACCTATAAATATCAGGTATTACTGGTTGGCCCTGTCCCCATCTTCGGATGGGGCCACAGTGTCTCCCGAACCCTCCTGTCTCAGCCTCCAGTATTTATGCTGCAGTAGTTTTATGTGTCGTTGGGCTAGGGTCAGTCTGTTATATCTACACACACACACACACACACACACACACACACACATATAGACACACACACACACACACACACACACACACACACACACACACACACACACACACACACACACACACACACACACACACACACACACACACACACACACACACACACACACACACACACACACACACACACACACACACACACACAGCTAAATAGAAGCAGTACAGGAGGGCTGAGGGTGTAATTACACTGCCATGTCTGGTTATCATCACCATCAGATGGATACACCAGGTGTGCCTAGCACCTCGGAGATAAGGAACATCACCATTTCTGAATAAATTATTTCACAGCCACAGCATATGACATGTCACCATCTTGTTTAAGAGCTTTGAGGTGAACGGATGGGACAGGGAAGGAAGGTGGTATGACAGGATGAAGGGATGGATAGAAATAAAGGAGACATGAGTGTAGTATCTGTCTGCTCACCCATGTCAGTGTTGAGGTGGATCATGAATATATTTACATCAATCAGGAACCGTTCCTCATTCTCTTCATTAATGGGAGGAAGATTCAATCAGGACCCGTTCCTCATTCTCTTCATTAATGGGAGGAGAAGATTCAATCAGGAACCGTTCCTCATTCTCTTCATTAATGGGAGGAAGATTCAACCAGGAACCGTTCCTCATTCTCTTCATTAATGGGAGGAAGATTCAATCAGGACCCGTTCCTCATTCTCTTCATTAATGGGAGGAGAAGATTCAATCAGGAACCGTTCCTCACTCTCTTCATTAATGGGGGGAAGATTCAACCAGGAACCGTTCCTCATTCTCTTCATTAATAATGGGAGGAAGATTCAATCAGGACCCGTTCCTCATTCTCTTCATTAATAATGGGAGGAAGATTCAATCAGGAACCGTTCCTCATTCTCTTCATTAATAATGGGAGGAGGAGATTCAATCAGGAACCGTTCCTCAATCTCTTCATTAATGGGAGGAAGATTCCATCAGGAACCGTTCCTCAATCTCTTCATTAATGGGAGGAAGATTCAACCAGGAACCGTTCCTCATTCTCTTCATTAATGGGAGGAAGATTCAATCAGGACCCGTTCCTCATTCTCTTCATTAATGGGAGGAGAAGATTCAATCAGGAACCGTTCCTCACTCTCTTCATTAATGGGGGGAAGATTCAACCAGGAACCGTTCCTCATTCTCTTCATTAATAATGGGAGGAAGATTCAATCAGGAACCGTTCCTCATTCTCTTCATTAATGGGAGGAAGATTCAATCAGGACCCGTTCCTCATTCTCTTCATTAATGGGAGGAGAAGATTCAATCAGGAACCGTTCCTCATTCTCTTCATTAATGGGAGGAAGATTCAACCAGGAACCGTTCCTCATTCTCTTCATTAATGGGAGGAAGATTCAATCAGGACCCGTTCCTCATTCTCTTCATTAATGGGAGGAGAAGATTCAATCAGGAACCGTTCCTCACTCTCTTCATTAATGGGGTGAAGATTCAACCAGGAACCGTTCCTCATTCTCTTCATTAATAATGGGAGGAAGATTCAATCAGGACCCGTTCCTCATTCTCTTCATTAATAATGGGAGGAAGATTCAATCAGGAACCGTTCCTCATTCTCTTCATTAATAATGGGAGGAGGAGATTCAATCAGGAACCGTTCCTCAATCTCTTCATTAATGGGAGGAAGATTCCATCAGGAACCGTTCCTCAATCTCTTCATTAATGGGAGGAAGATTCAACCAGGAACCGTTCCTCATTCTCTTCATTAATGGGAGGAAGATTCAATCAGGACCCGTTCCTCATTCTCTTCATTAATGGGAGGAGAAGATTCAATCAGGAACCGTTCCTCACTCTCTTCATTAATGGGGGGAAGATTCAACCAGGAACCGTTCCTCATTCTCTTCATTAATAATGGGAGGAAGATTCAATCAGGAACCGTTCCTCATTCTCTTCATTAATGGGAGGAAGATTCAACCAGGAACCGTTCCTCATTCTCTTCATTAATGGGAGGAAGATTCAATCAGGACCCGTTCCTCATTCTCTTCATTAATGGGAGGAGAAGATTCAATCAGGAACCGTTCCTCACTCTCTTCATTAATGGGGGGAAGATTCAACCAGGAACCGTTCCTCATTCTCTTCATTAATAATGGGAGGAAGATTCAATCAGGACCCGTTCCTCATTCTCGTCATTAATAATGGGAGGAAGATTCAATCAGGAACCGTTCCTCATTCTCTTCATTAATAATGGGAGGAGGAGATTCAATCAGGAACCGTTCCTCAATCTCTTCATTAATGGGAGGAAGATTCCATCAGGAACCGTTCCTCAATCTCTTCATTAATGGGAGGAAGATTCAATCAGGACCCGTTCCTCATTCTCTTCATTAATGGGGGGAAGATTCAATCAGGACCCGTTCCTCATTCTCTTCATTAATGGGGGGAAGATTCAATCAGGACCCGTTCCTCATTCTCTTCATTAATGGGGGGAAGATTCAATCAGGAACCGTTCCTCATTCTCTTCATTAATGGGGGGAAGATTCAATCAGGACCCGTTCCTCATTCTCTTCATTAATGGGGGGAAGATTCAATCAGGAACCGTTCCTCATTCTCTTCATTAATGGGGGGAAGATTCAATCAGGAACCGTTCCTCATTCTCTTCATTAATAATGGGAGGAAGATTCAATCAGGAACCGGTCCTCATTCTCTTCATTAATAATGGGGGGAAGATTCCATCAGGAACCGGTCCTCATTTTCTTCATTAATAATGGGGGGAAGATTCCATCAGGAACCGTTCCTCATTCTCTTCATTAATAATGGGAGGAAGATTCAATCAGGAACCGTTCCTCAATCTCTTCATTAATGGGAGGAATATTCAACCAGGAACCGTTCCTCATTCTCTTCATTAATGGGGGGAAGATTCAATCAGGAACCGTTCCTCATTCTCTTCATTAATAATGGGAGGAAGATTCAATCAGGAACCGTTCCTCATTCTCTTCATTAATAATGGGAGGAAGATTCAATCAGGAACCGGTCCTCATTCTCTTCATTAATAATGGGAGGAAGATTCAATCAGGAACCGGTCCTCATTCTCTTCATTAATAATGGGGGGAAGATTCCATCAGGAACCGGTCCTCATTTTCTTCATTAATAATGGGGGGAAGATTCCATCAGGAACCGTTCCTCATTCTCTTCATTAATAATGGGAGGAAGATTCAATCAGGAACCGTTCCTCAATCTCTTCATTAATGGGAGGAATATTCAACCAGGAACCGTTCCTCATTCTCTTCATTAATGGGGGGAAGATTCAATCAGGAACCGTTCCTCATTCTCTTCATTAATGGGGGGAAGA
This sequence comes from Salvelinus namaycush, assembly GCF_016432855.1. Lineage (NCBI taxonomy): Eukaryota > Metazoa > Chordata > Actinopteri > Salmoniformes > Salmonidae > Salvelinus > Salvelinus namaycush. The sequence continues at coordinate 1,120,790 of NC_052341.1, read as the reverse complement.
TTCAATCAGGAACCGTTCCTCACTCTCTTCATTAATGGGGGGAAGATTCAACCAGGAACCGTTCCTCATTCTCTTCATTAATAATGGGAGGAAGATTCAATCAGGAACCGTTCCTCATTCTCTTCATTAATAATGGGAGGAAGATTCAATCAGGAACCGTTCCTCACTCTCTTCATCAACAGTGATGGATAGATTGGGAGGAAGATTCTAACTAAATGGGAAAAGAATATGAGTGTGATGATGTATGGAGAACCAAACAGGAAGTGATGATGATGTATGAATATCCAACCAGGGAGTGTGATGATAAATTAAGAACCAAACAGGAAGTATGATAATGCATGGTGAACCAAACAGGAAGTGTGAGGTTTCATGGAGAACCAAACAGGAAGTGTGAGGATTCATGGAGAACCAAACAGGAAGTGAGATGAGTCAACTAGAGAAATGCATCACAAACATGAGGCCTCAACAATCAGTCTGTCAGGCTAACACCCCCCCCCCCCCCCCCCCCCTTTGAATGCAAAGTAATCACTTAGGCAAAAACATACCAGATTGACGCTTATATGCTGATACCAAGCTGTAATATTGCAAGAGTACCAGTAGGTTAATGTATTGAGAGATCATTATATTACAAGAGTACCGAATGAATGAATGAAATTAATTAATTACATTTTATTTTCGTGTCATATCGCAAATTGGCAACTCATCCCTTACGGGACTAATTGACACGTTAACAAACATGACAATAACTCACTATGGTAATTAAATTATTATTATTCCTACGGCGTTCTCTGCATTGTCCATCACATAAAGAGTAAAAACAATACAATACTTAATAGTCAATAAGGTTATCCAAACAATAATAATATCCTTAGAGCAGTACAATAATATACATACATATATACATACATACATACATACACACTGCATATATACTGTACATACATACATACATACATACATACATACATACATACATACATACATACATACATACATACATACATACATACACACTGCGTATATACATACATACATACATACATACATCCATACATCCATACATACATACTTACATACATACATACATACATACATACATACATACATACATACATACATACATGCATACATACATACACACTGCATATATACATACATACACACTGCGTATATACATACATACATACATACACACTGCATATATACATACATACATACATACATACATACATACATACATACATACATACATACATACATACATACATACATACATACATACATACATACATACATACATACATACATACATACAGTGGGGCAAAAAAGTATTTAGTCAGCCACCAATTGTGCAAGTTCTCCCACTTAAAAAGATGAGAGAGGCCTGTAATTTTCATCATAGGTACACTTCAACTATGACAGACAAAATGAGAAAAAAAAATCCAGAAAATCACATTGTAGGATTTTTAATGAATTTATTTGCAAATTATGGTGGAAAATAAGTATTTGGTCACCTACAAACAAGCAAGATTTCTGGCTCTCACAGACCTGTAACTTCTTCTTTAAGAGGCTCCTCTGTCCTCCACTCGTTACCTGTATTAATGGCACCTGTTTGAACTTGTTATCAGTATAAAAGACACCTGTCCACAACCTCAAACAGTCACACTCCAAACTCCACTATGGCCAAGACCAAAGAGCTGTCAAAGGACACCAGAAACAAAATTGTAGACCTGCACCAGGCTGGGAAGACTGAATCTGCAATAGGTAAGCAGCTTGGTTTGAAGGTTGGTTAGCACAGTGTCCAAAGAAGGGTCAGATGTATACAGAATGGTGTCGTCTGCGTAGAGGTGGAACAGACACTCACCAGCAGCAAGAGCGACATCATTGATATGTACAGAGAAAAGAGTCGGCCCGAGAATTGAACCCTGTGGCACCCCCATAGAGACTGCCAGAGGCCCGGACAACAGACCCTCCGATTTGACACACTGACCACTCTCTGAGAAGTAGTTGGTGAACCAGGCAAGGCAGTCATTTGAGAAGCCAAGGCTATTAAGTCTGGCGATAAGAATGCAGTGATTGACAGAGTCGAAAGCCTTGGCCAGGTCGATGAAGACAACTGCACAGTACTGTCTTTTACCGATGGCTGTTATGATATCGTTTAGGACCTTGAGTGTGGCTGAGGTGCACCCATGACCAGCTCGGAAACCAGATTGCATAGAGGAGAAGGTACGCTGGGATTTGAAATGGTCAGTGATCTGTTTGTTAACTTGGCTTTCAAAGATTTTAGAAAGGCAGGGCAGGATGGATATAGGTCTATAACAGTTTGGGTCTAGAGTGTCTCCCCCTTTGAAAAGGGGGATGAACGCGGCAGCTTTCCAATCTTTGGGTATCTCAGATGATACGAAAGAGAGGTTGAATAGGCTAGTAATAGGGGTAGCAACAATTTCGGCAGATCATTTTAGGAAGAGAGGGTCCAGATTGTCTAGCCTTACTGATTTGTAGGGATCCAGATTTTGCAGCTCTTTCAGAACATCAGCTGTCTGGATTTGGGTGAAGGAGAAGCGGGGGGGGGGGGGGGGGGGGGGCTTGGGCAAGTTGCTGCAGGGCGCTGAGATGTTGGCCGGGGTAGGGGTAGCCAGGTGGAAAGCATGGCCAGCCGTAGAAAAATGCTTAATGAAATTATCGATTATCTTAGATTTATCGGTGGTGACAATGTTTCCTGTCCTCAGTGCAGTGGGCAGCTGGGAGGAGGTGCTCTTATTCTCCATGGACTTTATGGTGTCCCAAAACTTTTGGGATTTAGTGCTACAAGATGCAAATTTCTGTTTGAAAAAGCTAGCCTTAGCTTTCCTAACTGACTGCGTATATTGGTTCCTGACTACACCTGAAAAGTTGCATATCGATGGGGCTTTTCGATGCTAATACAGAACGCCACAGGATGTTTTTGTGCTGGTCAAGGGTAGTCAAGTCTCGGGTGAACCAAGGGCTATATCTGTTCTTAGTTCTACATTTTTTGAATGGGGCATGCTTATTTAAGATGGTGAGGAAAGCACTTTTAAAGAGTAACCAGGCATCCTCTACTGACGGGATGAGGTCAGTATCCTTCCAGGATACCCGGGCCAGTTCGATTAGAAAGGCCTGCTCACTGAAGTGTTTTAGGGAGCGTTTGACAGTGATGAGGGGTGGTCGTTTGACTGCAGACCAATTATGCACGCAGGCAATAAGGCAGTGATCACTGAGATCCTGATTGAAAACAGGTGTATTTAGAGGGCAAGTTGGTAAGGATGATATCTATGAGGGTGCCCGTGTTTACGGATTTAGGGTTGTACCTGGTAGGTCACTTGATAATTTGTGTGAGATTGATGGCATCTAGCTTGGATTGTAGGACGGCCGGGGTGTTAAGCATGTCCCAGTTTAGGTCACCTAACAGTACGAGCTCTGAAGATAGATGGGGGGCAATCAATTCACATATGGTGTCCAGGGCACAGAAGGGGGTCTATAACAAGCGGCAACGGTGAGAGACTTGTTACTGGAAAGGGGGATTTTTAAAAGTAGAAGCTCGAATTGTTTGGGCACAGACCTTTTAGTATGACAGAACTCTGCAGGCTATCTCTGATTGCAACTCCGCCCCCTTTGGCAGTTCTATCTTGTTGGAGAATGTTATAGTTAGGGATGGACATTTCTGGATTTTTGGTGGCCTTCCTAAGCCAGGATTCAGACACGGCTAAAACATCCGGGTTGGCAGAGTGAAAAAAACAAACTTAGGGAGGAGGCTTCTAATGTTAACATGCATGAAACCAAGGCTTTTACGGTTACAAAAGTCAACAAATGAGAGCACCTGGGGAATGGGAGTGGAGCTTGGGGCTGCAGGGCCTGGGTTTAAGTGTTTCTGTTATTGCTGTTCAAGGTAACGTTAGATAGCCAGCTAAATGTAACCTTATAGCTAGGCTAGCCAGATTACTCGCCAAACAATCCCCGACAAGTATCTCTATTGACTGTCATTCACCCTCACGTGATTCAGACTGCAGCTGCCTCCATTTACGAGCCTTTTAGCTATGTTTTAAACTTTGAAAACGTTTAAAATCAACAAAAAAAGTTTGAAATAGTTTGGTCCCATAAAGATGCAGCAGCATTTTCTCACCGGAAGTCTCCATTAACACTGCACTGAGAGACTCTAATATTACCAGAGTACCAGTGGGTTGATGCATTGAAAACCCAGACAAGATAAAAGGTAGACAAACCAGTATTTGCCTGATGTGGATGACTCAGGTCAGCTTGGAAAAACAAGTGAATGGCCCTTGAGTTGAGGACCTGCTGTAGATTATGTAAATGTACTTGTGCCTTAATTGCTCATAATAGAGTTGCTGCATATTTTTCTGAACACTCTTCAGCATTTTTAAGTCCTTGTGAGACAGGTGTGTGTGTGTGTTCATGTGTGTTTGTGTTTACAGAGAGAGAGAGAGAGAGAGAGAGAGAGAGAGAGAGCAGACTCAGAATCCCATACAGTACAAGCACATGTTATTTGGAGAGGGAGGGAGAAGTAACAGAAATGTACACAATGACATCTTGATCCTAATACAACTCCTCTTTGACAGCTAAAAGCTCTGCCTACTGCCTGTCATTTCTGACAACGACTTCCCCAGCCACACTCTGTGAGGAGGAAAAACACAAACACAAACTGACATAAAGTATGAATCCCAAATGGCACCCTATTCCCTATGTAGTGCACTACTTTTTACCAGAGTCCATAGGGCTCTTATCACAAGTAGTGCACTATGTAGGGAATAGGGTGCCATTTGGGGTTTTAGACAAAGTGTTCTATTTTTTGGCCCCCCTTCTTTTCAGCAAAACAATAGGTGTCATAAATGTGTCCTAGTGTCCTAATTGGCTAGTCTCTGATGTGGATCTGTGGGTGCTCCTTCCTTGCCACTGTCACGGCATTCAGCTGTCTATCTAAAGCCAGTGTGTCTGTGTATACGGATGACTCAACACTGTACGCGTCAGCTACTACAGCGACTGAAATGACTTGCAACACTTAACAAAGAGCTGCAGTTAGTAAAATAATGGGTGGCAAGGAATAAGTTAGTCCTGAATATTTCTAAAACTAAAAGCAATGTATTTGGGATAAATAAAAATTTTGTGAATTACTAAACCCTAAACCTCAACTAAATCTTGTAATGAATAATGTTGATATTGAGCAAGTTGAGATGACTAAACTGCTTGGAGTAACCCTGGATTGTAAACTGTCATGGTCAAAACATATTGATACAACAGTAGCTAAGATGGGGAGAAGTCTGTCCATAATAAAGCGTTGCTCTGCCTTCTTAAGAACACTATCAACAAGGCAGGTCCTACAGGCCCTAGTTTTGTCACACCTGGACTCGTGTGGTCAGATGCCACAAAGAGGGACTTAGGAAAATTACAATTGTCTCAGAAGAGGGCGGCACGGCTGGCCCTAAAATGTACACGGAGAGCTAACATTAATAATATGCATGCCAATCTCTCATAGCTCAAAGTGGAAGAGAGATTGACTTCATCACTACTTGTTTTTGTGAGAAGTGTTGACAAGCTGAATGCACCAAGCTGTCTGTTTAAACTATTAGCACACAGATGAGACACCCATACATACCCCACAATACATGCCACCAGAGGTCTCTTCACAATCCCCAAGTCCAGAACAGACTATGGGAGGAGCACAGTACTATATAGAGCCATGACTACATGAAACTCTATTCCACATCAGCTAACTGATGCAAACAGTAGAATCATATAAAAAAAACAGATAAAAATACACATTATGTAACTGTGAAGAGACACAAACATAGTCACAGACACATGCACACACACACATGATAACATTCGCACTATACACACACGTACACATGGATTTTGTATTGTAGATATGTGGTAGTGGAGTAGGGGCCTGACAGAACAAAGTGTGTTGTGAAATCTCTTATGAATGTATTGTAATGTTTTTCAAATTGTATCTCTGCCTTCATTTTGCCAGACCCCAGGAAGAGTAGCTGCTGCCTTGGCAGGAACTAATGGGGATCCATAATAAACCCCAGGAAGAGTAGCTGCTGCCTTGGCAGGAACTAATGGGGATCCATAATAAACCCTGGAAGAGTAGCTGCTGCCTTGGCAATAACTAATGGGGATCCATAATAAACCCTGGGAAGAGTAGTTGCTGCCTTGGCAATAACTAATGGGGATCTATAATAAACCCTGGGAAGAGTAGCTGATGCCTTGGCAGGAACTAATGGGAATCCATAATAAACCCTGGGAAGAGTAGCTGCTGCCTTGGCAGGAACTAATGGGAATCCATAATAAACCCTGGGAAGAGTAGCTGCTGCCTTGGCAGGAACTAATGGGAATCCATAATAAACCCTGGGAAGAGTAGCTGCTGCCTTGGCAGGAACTAATTGGGATCCATAATAAACCCCAGGAAGAGTAGCTGCTGCCTTGGCAGGAACTAATGGGGATCCATAATAAATACAAAATATCTGCCCCCAGGGTAGGACTCATTGTCAGAGACGAGGAGAGAAGGGGAGGCTACAGTCAGACAGGGCCGTGTGTGTGTGTGTGTGTGTGTGTGTGTGTGTGTGTGTGTGTGTGTGTGTGTGTGTGTGTGTGTGTGTGTGTGTGTGTGTGTGTGTGTGTGTGTGTGTGTGTGTGTGTGTGTGTGGGGAGGAGGGAGGGGTGTGTGTGTGTGTATGGGTGTATGGGTGTATGGGTGTGGGGAGGAGGGAGGGGTGTGTGTGTGTGTATGGGTGTATGGGTGTGGGGAGGAGGGAGGGGTGTGTGTGTGTGTATGGGTGTATGGGTGTGGGGAGGAGGGAGGGGTGTGTGTGTGTGTGTGTGTGTAAACTGTAATCAGGGCATCAGATCTCCTAGCAACCCTACTAGTTTATCTTCCAAAATATGCATTTATCAAACTACACAAAAGTATGAAAAATGACTTGTACTCGCGTGTGGTTTGTTCCATGAAAATTGTGCCTTTTGATATTTGAATAAAAAATGGTGTTTTAAAAGCTTCATATATTGAATTAAATGCCCTTTAATATAGACCACATGTAGAACTCAATACATCTGAAATTTCAGCGAAATTCTGTATTTTGACACGTCCCTCTGTCAACCCTGTGTCAAAGTAAAGATTTTAACCCACTTAATCCCACATTTTCTCCAAGTTTCACTTTATTTAACCTGTTGAGATGGGAAAACGTTGAACATTGAGCTCTTTACGAAAGAAAGTATAGAAAGAATGTAAAAATGTTGTGAAATAAAACATTTTCTTTTACCAAGTTACAATGAAAAGGCATCAAATTGGTGGAAAAACCCCACTTAATACAATATTTTGACAGTAACCCTCCAAAAAGTAATTCAGAAACCTTTTTAATTTCCATATGTACCAGGAAGTTAAGTGTTTGTTTCTTAGGCTTCAGGAATGTGACTGAAAAAGTGCCTCAGGCCTTGCAAAATGAACCAACTGAGTGAAAGTATATGGGCTTTAGGTAGAGTGTTGGGCAGGTAACCGAAAGGTTGCAGGATCAAATCCCACACCTGACAATGTAAAAATATTTTGTTCTGCCCCTGAACAAGGCACTAAACCCACTGTTCCTAGGTAGGCTGTCATTGTAAATGTGAATGTGTTCTTAAATGTCTTACCGAAAGTGTTACCTTAATAAGTGTTAGGCCTAACCTGAGAAAACGACGACCAAATAAACATTTATCCACCACCATCCATTCCATAGGCATGCATCCACATAGACATGTCGCAATTTCAGTGTATTCAATGTACAGCGATCGGTAGTTTATAATTCGTGAACTGTGTTACACCAGTGAACGAACCGTGTACAGTATAGTTGTTATGTGTTCTCGTTCCAAATATGTAGCTAACATGAAACAAATACTGTAGGTGAATTTTTTTTGGAAAGTACTGTAGTTCTCTCAGTGAAGATGCTAATTAGACCTAGTCTTTGAAGTGGCCTAATTTGCATAACAAACATTATTTTAAGTGTAACATAAAAAAACTGAGAAAGAGAGAGAGAGAGAGAGACAGAGGCAGAGAGACACAGAGAGAGAGAGAGAGAGAGACACAGAGAGAGAGAGAGAGGCAGAGAGAGAGAGAGAAAGAGAGAGACAGAGGCAGAGAGACAGAGACAGAGAGAGAGAGAGAGAACAATAATTCTGTTCTGTTCTCTGATCTCTTGCCATGAAACTGGATTGGGAGGGTAATAATTGTGTATGTACGGAGAGTGTAAATCTGTCATACTCTTCTCTCTTTCCTTTTGTCCCTCCCCCTTCTGAACCCTCATGTTTCTCTTAGGTCCTCACTAGCTAAATACAGTTAAAGTCGGAAGTTTAAATACATCTTCGCCAAATACATTTAAACTCAGTTTTTCACAATTCCTGACATTTAATCCTAGTAAAACGTTCCCTGTCTTAGGTCAGTTAGGATCACCACTTTATTTTAAGAATGTGAAATGTCAGAATAATAGTAGAGAGAATGATTTATTTCAGCTTTTATTTCTTTCATCACATTCCCAGTGGGTCAGAAGTTTACATACACTCAATTTGTATTTGGTAGCATTGCCATTAAATTGTTTAATGGCCAGCTAATGACAGAAAATACGGTTGAGAGTGTGAGGAAATGTAAGCATATTCTACCAGAGAATTTTAGAACTTGGACAATGTCTCATTGGCCTTACGTCATGTCCTAATTTGACTTTGGTGCAGGTCATGTTGTTCTTCACATTACCGTCTCTAGTAAACACATACCATATCAAATACAATCGAAGTTTGTTTGTCACATGCACAGGATACAGAAGGTTACTAACCTGCATGAATCTGCAGGTAGCTAAAGCTAACCAACTAGGTTCAATGTTAGCTAGCTAGCTAATATTAGGCAATAACTAGCAATACACATGGCTCTGCGATATTAATAATATTACTACACTGATAAATACACATGTTAGCTAGGGAGCCAGCCAGCTAGCGTTAGCTAGCTAGCTAACATTATGCTTTAACTTCCAATGAAAACAACTTTCTGACAAATTAGAAACATGTAATATCTGAAAATGTAGCTAGTCTCTCTTACCAGGATACATGGATGGACGCTTCTCCCTCTCTGTCACAGATGCCACGGTTCCCCTTAGTTTGAAGATGTAATCCGGAGACAGGTGTTTGAAACAACAGTCTTCCGTGTGTTTCTCTTTTCGACTCCGTCTACATATTTGCAATCAAACGGCAGAATTTTCTCCATCTCCTTAGCTATCATACTCTGCTTCCACCGGGCATTCCACTGATTTCAATACTCGGTTCTCTAAAAAGTGGAGAGCATTAGAGACATTTTGCAGATCTTCATGATATCTTTCAAAAAAGCTGCTGTTAGAAAAGATTACCTACACATACTGAGCAGCTCATATTTTGAGACAGAAGCCTGCTACATGGCAGACCAATCCAAACTTTTCCGTGGCTAAACAAACTTGGCTCTTAATTTAACAATTTTATTAATATTTACAGATGGTATACATGAAAGTTCACATGTTCCAGAAGGCATTTCTGCAAAAAAAAGCACATTTTGATAAAAAAATAAGTTTATGTTGAAATGCTTCTCCTGTGAAGTAGTGACATAGCCTAGTTTCTTGAAACGAGTCACAAATAATGAAATGTTCTGCTTCATTTCAGAAAACGTGTTCTTGGTAATTTTTATGGTTGATATATTTAACTATTTAACTTCTTGTCAATATGGGGGTGCTGTTTTCACTTTGTAAAAATTCGTTCCCAAATTAAACTGCCTCGTACTCAATTCTTGCTTGTACAATATGCATATTATTATTACTATTGGATAGAAAACATTCTCTAGTTTCTAAAACCGTTTGAATTATATCTGTGAGTACAACAGAACTCAAGTTGCAGCTAACTTCCTGTCAGGAAGTGAGAAATCTGAAATCGGGCACTCTGTTCCAGGGTCAGTTTAGTAATTTGCATGTAATCTATGAGTCGACATGCACTGCATACGATTTCCCCTAGATGTCAGTAAGCAGTGAGAATTGGAATGGGGTTGCTAGGCAGATCTGAGGCCATATAAAGGGTCTTGGAAAGTGGGGTGCACTCTTTTCAACGTTCGTCATGGCGCAAGACAGACCTCAGGATGGCATTCTGAAAAGCTCTCGTTATAGGCCTTAGATATATCCGGCTCTGATTTTATTCGATATAGGTGTTAAAGAAATCATAATGTAGTTATTTTAAACCGTATATCAGTTTACATCAGTATATTGCGATTTTCTGATATTTCTTTGTGCTGCGTTATGAAGAGTTGGACACGGCTGGGCCACATAGCTAATGTTTGCTGCTAATTCCGAAGTTGAAGACGACAATCTACAACCGAGCAACGATGATTCTGGACAAAGGACCACTTGCACAAGATTCTGATGGAAGCTCATCAAAAAGTAAGAACTATTTATGATGTTAACCTGTTAAGGCTAGGGGGTGCTGTTGTCACTATTTATGGAAATCGTGTAATTTTTGAAACGGCTTCCTACAAACTTCTTGATCGTACAATATGCATATTATTATTATTATTGGATAGAAAACAGTCTATAGTTTCTATAGCCGTTGAAATTTTGTCTCTAAGTGGAACAGAACTCATTCTACAGCAATTTCCCTGACATGGAGTCAGATTTCACACATTTTGGCCCCTGTTCTGGAGTCAGTTTTAAGGCCACTGTTATTCCTATTAGTATACGGACACTGCTTACGTCTTCCCCTGGATGCCTTTACGTGATGACGCTTTGAATGGTATCGATTGCCCAATCACAGCCACTATAAATGAAAAAATCCTGTAGGTAGGACCTCTTTTCTAGGTGCGTCATGCGCGCGGAGGATACCGACCTACTGTTTTTCCAAGCATTAGTGTAGCCTGTTATATTTCTCCGGTCATATTTTTACTCGTTATAGGAGTTAAAAACATCATAAGGTAGTTAATTTAAAGCGTTTTATAGCAATTTATATCCGTTTAGTGCGATTTTGGGACATTTATTTCTGAGCCACTGTGAATCTCTGGGCACCGTTCCAGTTCATGCCGAACGCAATGTGCATTTCTGCATGGCAAGAGGACAGCTTTCGACCAAAAGACGATTAGACCCAAGAAAGGATTCTTTGCCCAAGATTCTGATGGAAGAACAGCTCAAAGTAGGAACAATTTATTATGATAAATCGTGTTTCTGTCGAAAAATGTTAGTGGCTTAGGACGCCATCTTTTTTGACGTAGCTTCGCTTGGCGCAAACTGTATTGAAAAGTAAGGATAATTTAAAAAATGTAATTCCGCGATTGTATTAAGAATTAAATTGTCTATCAATCGCTGTCCACCCTATATTTTTTAGTCACGTTTATGAGTATTTATGTATACGACTAGATCACTGTCTAATATGGCGCACGGCATTTTCTGACCAGCTCGGCTACTTTTCTCATTGTATAACCACGATTTTGGTGGCTAAATATCCACATTTTCGAACAAACTGTATATGTATGTTGTAATATGATGTTACAGGAGTGTCATCTGAAGAATTCTGAGAAGGTTAGTGAAAAAATTAATATCTTTTGGCGATGTTGACGTTATCGCGCTCTTTGGCTAGAATCAATGCTGGGGTAACGTTTGCATATGTGGTATGCTAATATAACGATTTATTGTGTTTTCGCTGTAAGACACTTAGAAAATCTGAAATATTGTCTGTATTCACAGGATCTGTGTCTTTCGATTAGTGTATGCTGTGTATTTTTACGAAATGTTTTATGATTAGTAATTAGGTAAGACACGTTGCTCTATCTATTTATTCTAGTCGATTTGTGACGGTGGGTGCAATTGTAAACTATGATATCTACCTGAAATATTCACATTTTTCTAACAAAACCTATCCTATACCATAAATATGTTATCAGACTGTCATCTGAGGAGGTTTTTTCTTGGTTAGTGGCTATCAATATCTTAGTTTAGCCGAATTGGTGATAGCTAGTGGTGTTGGTGGACAAAGAAAAAATGGTCTCTTTTGCTAAGGTGTTTACCTAATAGATTTACATATTGTGTCTTCCCTGTAAAACATTTTAAAAATCGGACATGTTGGCTGGATTCACACGATCTGTATCTTTCATTAGCTGTATTGGACTTGTTAATGTGTGAAAGTTAAATATTTAAAAAAAATATTTTTTTTGAATTTCGCGCCCTGGCTTTTCAGTGGGGGGGGGGGGTCCTAGACAGGTTAATTCGTTGTTCTGTTGAAAAATGTTACACTACTATTCCGCCATTAATTTCGGTGCGGTCTCGCTTTAACTTGTAAATAATGATCTTGTTGTGAGTTTATTTTCCTGTAGTAATGAATACAGATTATCTAAAGTTAAGGCGTTGTCAGCTATGATATAGTCATTATTTGAACCGGATAGCCAGCTAACTTAACATTAGCTAACAAGCTAGAAACGAACCAAAACATTGTTCAGAAACTTGCTTTTTAGTTGCCTGGTTTCCTAGATTGACATTTAATAAATTGAGTTTTAAACAAATGGGCTTATTGGTGTTAAAATATATATAAATATAAATAGATAAATAGATAAAATACCCGTTATGCTATTTTGGAGCATTAAGCTGCTGATGTCAAACAGTCTGTTGTTTTTGTATCTTTTCATAACGACAACGACAAGTTCAATCTCAAGTTTGATGTCGGATGACAATAGAATGTTCATGTGACAATTGTATTCAGACATGTCGATAGACGTATTATAAACCAGCTATGTTACCACTACTCACTCTGTTTAGCACATGTGAATCCTTAAAGAGATGGGTGGGTCTAAGGCTTAAGAGGGTGTGAACGATGCTGAATGAGTGTAGACAACGAAGAGCTCTCCAGTAGGTGTACCAAATCATTCAAGGGCCATTTTGTCAAAAGTGGGATTACAAGTTTATCAACTTTCAAAGCAGAATTACTTTCCCCTTGTTCCTCAACTGCAGTGTACGATATACCATTTTCTATCTTTGAGTCTCTACTTTTATCCAATTTAAAAAACACAATTTCAAATTTTGCTACATAATACCAAATCGAGCCGGTCGGTCACATATTTCTCTCTGTCCTTCTCTCACAATCAAGATCTCTCTCTCCCTGCCTCTGAAGTGGTTTTGTGAGAGGAGAGGAAGTTGTGTGCTGATGAGTTTTTAATTCATTTGTAATTCAGAGGATCTTTGAGAGAGAGAGAGAGTAAGAGAGAGAGAGAAGAGAGAAAGAGAGACAAGATAGAGAGAGAGAGAAAGAGCGAGCGAGCGAGAAAGAGAGAGAGGGACAGAGAGAGAAAGAGAGAGGGACAGAGAGAGACAGAGAGAGAGAGAGAGAGAGAGAGAGAGAGAGAGAGAGAGAGAGAGAGAGAGAGAGAGAGAGAGAGAGAGAGAGAGAGAGAGAGAGAGAGAGAGGGACAGAGAGAGAGAGAGAAATGTGTGTTGAATGATTCAGGAAGAACTATCTGATAGGGAGCCAGAGCCCTAGCATGGTGAGGGGCAGCGGAGAGCCTGTTGACACCTACGCTCTTAGCAATCTCTTAAACCTGATCTCTAGGAACTTCCTGTCAAGATTTGAACTCATAAATGTGATCTATAATGGAGGAAGGTAAGAGGTGTCACGGTCACCTTCACATACCTAGCAAGTATGTGACAAGGGTATGATGTGTGTGTGTTTATACAATGGGTGGTTCTAATCCTGAATGCTGAATGCTGAATGGTTAAAACCTCATTCCAGCCGGCGTCTATTCCACAAGTTACCATCGGCTAAATCTATGATGTTAAAATGCCTATTTACGACGTTCCATCTGACTGCGCAATCCACTCTCCCATCAGCCCAACCAGGCAATTTATAAACTTGATCTCCACTATAAAATGCATTTGGACATTATCTCACATTTCTTTTAGACTAACATTTAGTGTTCAACTGCAGAGATTTGTATAAACATTGCTGTCTGTCTCTCCGACATTTGCAACAATGTTTCAATATTCAAATTAAATCTCCAGCTGTCCCATAGTAATGAACGTGTAGGAACGAGACAGACATGCAGGCAGCGTTTCTCAGCCAGTCGAAATCATGAATCAGCTGGCATTATTTTTATGGATATAAACAAAGAAATGTCAATTGAAAAAAGGTCAAACGAAACAAAGTGCAGCTAGATTGAAGTCTTTTCCAGCCTGAGTTTGAAGTGATTGTGTTAGCTGTGTTGTTGGCTAGCTCCTCTGAGCAACAGTGTCCTGACGAGAGAGCACTTTTTCTATGCCAGGGGAAATTGCGCCTCATTAGCTCATTGTTATTGATGTATCCAAATAATTGTCACTAGAAAACAGCTTAACCAAATGCAAATGCAGCAACTGTTGTTATTCTGGCTGCACTTTTTGATGTCACTGTAAGTTAGTTGGCTAGCAAGCAAGGGATAAGAATGTTGCCAGCCAGTATGGCAATGGAACATTTAGAATGAATGACTGGGTCGCATCCATAGATACAGAACATTTAGAATGAATGACTGGGTCACATCCATAGATACAGAACATTTAGAATGAATGACTGGGTCGCATCCATAGATACAGAACATTTAGAATGAATGACTGGGTCACATCCATAGATACAGAACATTTAGAATGAATGACTGGGTCGCATCCATAGATACAGAACAAAAAGACTTGCTTCAAGATGTCCACTATTGTTCCTGTACCCAAGAAAGCAAAGGTAACTGAACTAAATAACTATGGCCCCGTAGTGCTCACTTCTGTCATCATGAAGTGCTTTGAGAGGCTAGTCAAGGATCACATCACCTCTACCTTAGCTGACTGCTGCCTACACTGAGACCCAATCACTGGACACTTTAATAAATGGATCACTAGTCACTTTAAACAATGCCACTTTAATAATGTTTACATATCTTACATTAGTCATCTCATATGTTTATACTGTATCTTATACCATCTACTGCATCTTGCCTACGAAGCTCGGTCATCGCTCATCCTTATATGTACACATTCTTATTCCATCCCTTTAGATTTGTGTGTACTTGGTAGACGTTGGGGAATTGTTAGATTACTTGTTAGATTTGTGTGTATTAGGTAGTCGTTGGGGAATAGTTAGATCACTTGTTAGATATCACTGCACTGTCGGAACTAGAAGCACAAGCATTTAGCTACACTACATTTACATTTTAGTCATTTAGCAGACGCTCTTATCCAGAGCGACTTACAGTAGAGTGCATACATTTTACATACTGAGACAAGGATATCCCTACCGGCCAAACCCTCCCTAACCCGGACGACGCTATGCCAATTGTGCGTCGCCCCACGGACCTCCCGGTTGCGGCCGGCTGCGACAGAGCCTGGGCGCGAACCCAGCCCAGCCTGGGCGCGAACCCAGAGACTCTGGTGGCACAGCTAGCACTGCGATGCAGTGCCCTAGACCACTGCGCCACCCGGGAGGTCGGGAGGTACACTCACATTAACATCTGCTAACCATGTGTATGTGACCAATAAAATAGGATTTGATTTGATTATAAAGGCATACAGTATGATGCCGTACTGTGCAGAAATACATTTTCATTTGCTGGCCTTTTTTTGTCTGCACTGTCTGACAAATACAATAAGGCATGATAAGTCATTTTACATCAGCTAAGTTCCTAGTAGGTTTAACTGAATGTTCCTAGTAGATTTAACTAAATGTTCCTAGTAGGTTTAACTGAATGTTCCTAGTAGATTTAACTGAATGTTCCTAGTAGATTTAACTGAATGTTCCTAGTAGGTTTAACTGAATGTTCCTAGTAGATTTAACTGAATGTTCCTAGTAGATTTAACTGAATGTTCCTAGTAGATTTAACTGAATGTTCCTAGTAGATTTAACTGAATGTTCCTAGTAGGTTTAACTGAATGTTCCTAGTAGAATTAAATGAATGTTCCTAGTAGGTTTAACTGAATGTTCCTAGTAGATTTAACTGAATGTTCCTAGTAGATTTAACTGAATGTTCCTAGTAGGTTTAACTGAATGTTCCTAGTAGATTTAACTGAATGTTCCTAGTAGATTTAACTGAATGTTCCTAGTAGGTTTAACTGAATGTTCCTAGTAGATTTAACTGAATGTTCCTAGTAGGTTTAACTGAATGTTCCTAGTAGATTTAACTGAATGTTCCTAGTAGGTTTAACTGAATGTTCCTAGTAGGTTTAACTGAATGTTCCTAGTAGATTTAACTGAATGTTCCTAGTAGGTTTAACTGAATGTTCCTAGTAGATTTAACTGAATGTTCCTAGTAGGTTTAACTGAATGTTCCTAGTAGATTTAACTGAATGTTCCTAGTAGATTTAACTGAATGTTCCTAGTAGATTTAACTGAATGTTCCTAGTAGATTTAACTGAATGTTCCTAGTAGATTTAACTGAATGTTCCTAGTAGATTTAACTGAATGTTCCTAGTAGGTTTAACTGAATGTTCCTAGTAGAATTAAATGAATGTTCCTAGTAGGTTTAACTGAATGTTCCTAGTAGATTTAACTGAATGTTCCTAGTAGATTTAACTGAATGTTCCTAGTAGGTTTAACTGAATGTTCCTAGTAGATTTAACTGAATGTTCCTAGTAGATTTAACTGAATGTTCCTAGTAGGTTTAACTGAATGTTCCTAGTAGATTTAACTGAATGTTCCTAGTAGGTTTAACTGAATGTTCCTAGTAGATTTAACTGAATGTTCCTAGTAGGTTTAACTGAATGTTCCTAGTAGGTTTAACTGAATGTTCCTAGTAGATTTAACTGAATGTTCCTAGTAGGTTTAACTGAATGTTCCTAGTAGATTTAACTGAATGTTTCTAGTAGATTTAACTGAATGTTCCTAGTAGGTTTAACTGAATGTTTCTAGTAGATTTAACTGAATGTTCCTAGTAGGTTTAACTAAATGTTCCTAGTAGGTTTAACTGAATGTTCCTAGTAGGTTTAACTAAATGTTCCTAGTAGGTTTAACTGAATGTTCCTAGTAGATTTAACTGAATGTTCCTAGTAGGTTTAACTAAATGTTCCTAGTAGGTTTAACTAAATGTTCCTAGTAGGTTTAACTAAATGTTCCTAGTAGGTTTAACTGAATGTTCCTAGTAGGTTTAACTGAATGTTCCTAGTAGGTTTAACTGAATGTTCCTAGTAGGTTTAACTAAATGTTCCTAGTAGGTTTAACTGAATGTTCCTAGTAGGTTTAACTGAATGTTCCTAGTAGATTTAACTGAATGTTCCTAGTAGGTTTAACTGAATGTTTCTAGTAGATTTAACCGAATGTTCCTAAATGTTTTGGCCTTGAGAACAGGAGAGGAACAGGCCATGTCTTGTCTCTAGAAGCGTTAAGCTAGTAATAAGTTTACTGCCCATTTTCCTTCTTAGTCATCAGATAAGCATAGAGAGAGAGAGAGAGAGAGAGAGAGAGAGAGAGAGAGAGAGAGAGAGAGAGAGAGAGAGAGAGAGAGAGAGAGAGAGAGAGAGAGAGAGAGAGAGATCAGTCTGCTCCAACACAGTGTGCTCCAGCCCAGGTCAGAATACCAATCTCCCAGTCTGCTCCAGCACAGGTCAGAATACCAGTCTCCCAGTCTGCTCCAGCACAGGTCAGAATACCAGTCTCCCAGTCTGTTCCAGCACAGTGTGCTCCAGCCCAGGTCAACCTACCAGCCTCTCAGTCTGCTCCAGCCCAGGTCAGCCAACCAGCCTCTCAGTCTGCTCCAACACAGTGTGCTCCAGCCCAGGTCAGAATACCAGCCTCCCAGTCTGCTCCAGCCCAGGTCAGAATACCAGTCTCCCAGTCTGCTCCAGCCAGACAGTCACCCACAACTGCAATCTTTATTGATTCAAATGGGAAGTTCTTAGTCCAGCAAAGATTATTCCCTAGACACCAGGTGTATAAGTTCTGGTGTCCTACAACTGACAGTGCAATGCAGCTACTCAGTCAGACCAGGATTGACACCCTCGACAACATCATCATCCACACTGGCACAAACGACCTTCATGCCAAAGGTGAAGATGTATCTGGGGCAGTGAGAAGAGTGGCAGAACGGGCACAGGCTGTGTTCCCAACAACCAATATAGTTGTGTCCACCCTCCTACCAAGAAAAGACTTCCCAGGACAGTTGATCGACAAAATAAATCAACAGATCACTGTGGACTGTGCCACACTACTCAACGTCAGAACGGCTCACCACCCCACTCTGACATGTCAACACTTATACGATAATGTACATCTTGATCAGGACAGTGTCAGAACCTTTGCCAAGGACCTAAAAGATGCAACACTTGGCAGGGACCCACACACCCATCACCCCAGCAACAGAGGTCCCCCGCCCCACCTTCTGAAACAACAGTACCTCCACCATCCCCAGGAGAAAAGAGCCAGACACGGCTTATTACAGCACAGCTCTACTAGACCAGGCCCAACACAACACAGATTTACGAGACCAGGGCCTTCACAACACAGCTCTACTAGACCAGGCCCATCACAACACAGATTTACGAGACCAGACCCGCATCAGGACAACACGACTAGACCCGGCCCATCACAACACAGCTCTACTAGACCAGGGCCTTCACAACACAGCTCTACTAGACCAGGCCCATCACAACACAGCTCTACTGGACCAGGCCCATCACAACATAGCTCTACTAGACCAGGCCCATCAGAACACAGCTCTACTGGACCAGGCCCATCACAACACAGCTCTACTAGACCAGGCCCATCACAACACATCTCTACTAGACCTGGCCCATCACAACACAGCTCTACTGGACCTGGCCCGTCACAACACATCTCTACTGGACCTGGCCCATCACAACACAGCTCTGACCACTACTCCAGGGTCGGACAGAGCACTGTCCTTCAGAGAAGTACACCACATGATGCAGTCCACACCATGTATCATTCAGATCATCAGCCTACATATGCTGAGGTAACCTCTGGCAAAAGACACCTAGAACAATCAGAGATAGGAGAGGTGCGCCAACTACTGCAACTAATATGCAGACTACTGAGCTAGACAGACCCTTTAATTCAGGGGCACGCACACGCGCGCACGCACACACACACACACACACAGGGTTGCAGATTGCATTGTACTTATTTTTTGTGCAGTCTTATTCCATTCTTATTAATTTGTTTACAACTATTCTTAATTTTTTATTGGCACCGGTATAATAATAATATTTATATATAATGGTGTGTGTATGTATGTATGTATGTATGTATGTATGTATGTATGTATGTATGTATGTATGTATGTATGTATGTATGTATGTATGTATGTATATGTATGTATGTATGTGTATATATATGTATGTATATGTATATATATATATATATATATATATATATTATTTTGTATTGTTTTCAATGTACTTTACTCAAACCAGTGAATATCACTTATTATAAATGAGATCATTAACTATCAGCTCTTGGAATATCCAGGGACTTTACTCTTCACATTTTGGTTATAAAACAACAAATCCAGAATTTATTAAAAACATCAAAGGACAGGACATCATAATCCTACTGGAAACATGGTGTCGTGGAGACATAGATACTCAGTGTCCCTCAGGCTATAGAGAAAGTTTACTACCATCAATCAAACATAAAAATGTTAAACGGGGCCGAGACTCAGGTGGAATCATCATTTGGCATAAGCAGGACTTGGCACTGAATGAAATGAAAAAAGGTACCAGTCACATTTGGCTAAAACTTAACAAAGGTATAATCTATTGTGACAATGATGTGTACATATGTGCAGCTTATGCTCCTCCTTCAGATTCACCATATTATGATGATCAGTTTTTTGACAATCTCGATACAGAAATCATTACATTTCAGGCAGAGGGTAAAGTGCTTCTTTGTGGAGATTTCAATGCAAGAACAGGTTCTGAGCCTGACTACACTGATGCGGGAGGTAACCACCACATATTTGGTCACCCCTCCTTGTACAGCAGCCCTATTATAAATAATAGAAACAGTCCTGACCAAATACTGAACAAAAATGGGAAGGAGTTAGTGCATCTCTGTCGAGCCTTAGGCCTGTACATGCTTAATGGTAGAATCAGAGGGGACTCTTTAGGTCAGTTTACTTACTGCTCAGCTCTTGGGACAAGTGTAGTCGATTATGCCATCACGGACATTGACCCCTCCTCCATTAGTGCATTCACTGTCAGACCACAGACACCATTGTCAGATCACAGTCAGATCAACGTGTTTTTGAAGAAATTAACCGGCAATATTCATTCAAAAAAACTGCCCAATAAACTCTTCAACATAAACCAATCATACAGATGGACTCCAAACAGTGCAGAGAGATTCATTGAAACATTGAACTCAAAAGAAATGATGAACTCTATACAGTTTTTCAATAACTCACAATACCAAAACAATAAAGATGGTGTCAATTCGGCTACTCTAAACATCAACTGCATATTCCAAAAAGCAGCATCGAAAGCAAATTTGAGAAAACCAAAGAAATGCAACATCAGAAACAAAAAACAAAATGTTTCTGACAAATGGTTTGATAATGAATGTAAAACAATTAGAAAACACCTAAGACAAATGTCAAACAAAAAACATAAGCAGCAAAACAACCCAGAGCTACGATATGAATACTTTGAAACTCTGAAACAGTATAAACATACACTGAAACGCAAGAAACTGAATTATACCAACAAGACACTTGATGAAATTGAAAACGCAATTGACCAAAATCAGTTCTGGGACATGTGGAACAATTTAAGCACAACAAAGCCACAAGAATTAGCCATACAAGATGTAGGAATTTGGAAAACTTATTTTGATAATCTATACAAAAACATCCCACAAAAAGACTTAAAACAGAACCAATTAGAAATTAAAGAAAAATTGAACATCCTTGAATCAGTCATTAAAAATAACCAAAATCCATTAGATTACCCAATAACCCAACAAGAACTAAATGAAAAGCTCAAATCTATTAAATCAAAGAAGGCTTGTGGTCTAGACAACATCAGAAATGAAATGCTGAAAAACAGCACACCTGAGTTGCAAAATGCTGTGCTTAAATTGTTCAACATGGTTTTAACTTCTGGCTGCTTCCCTGATGTCTGGAACCAGGGGCTCATCTCCCCTATCCACAAAAGTGGAGACAAATCAGACCCCAATAATTACAGGGGAATTTGTGTAAACAGTAACTTGGGAAAGGTTTTCTGTAGCATTTTGAATTCAAGAATCCAAACCTTTCTTCAAGAAAAAAATGTAATAACTAAATGTCAAATTGGCTTTCTCCCTAACCATCGCACTACTGACCATATATACACCTTACATACACTAATTAATAAACACGTCCACCAAAAAAAAGAGGGCAAAATCTTTGCTTGCTTTATTGACTTTAAAAAAGCATTTGATTCTATTTGGCACGAAGGGCTATTCTACAAAATTCTACAAAGTGGGCTTGGTGGTAAGGTGTATGACTTAATAAAATGTATGTACACAGAAAACAAGTGTGCAATAAAAATCAAAAACCAAAGAACAGAATTCTTTTCACAATGTCGAGGTGTGAGACAAGGCTGTAGTTTGAGTCCAAATCTTTTCAACATTTATATCAATGAATTAGCAGACATGTTGGACCATTCTCCAGCCCCAGGACTCACACTATTTGACACAGAGGTGAAATACCTGCTATATGCTGATGACTTGGTACTTCTATCACCAACCAAAGAAGGTCTTCAACAGAACATTAATATTCTAGAGCAATATTGCCATAATTGGGCCCTGGCAGTAAATTTCCCAAAAACTAAAATCATGATTTTCCAAAAACAAAACAGATGTCAGAAACACAAATATAAATTCACCCTGAACAACACCATAATTGAACACACAAAAAATTACACCTACCTTGGTCTGACCATATCTGCATCGGGAAACTTTAATATGGCAGTGAATGCACTCAAAGAAAAAGCCCGCAGAGCATTGTATGCAATAAAAATGAAATTATTCAAAATCAACATCCCAATTAGAATTTGGACCAAAATATTTGACAGTGTAATCCTACCAATAGCTCTTTACGGAAGTGAGGTTTGGGGGCCACTCAATAAACTGGACTTTAAAATGTGGGACAAACATCCAATTGAAACCCTACATGCAGAATTCTGTCGGAAAATCCTACAAGTCCAGAGAAATACACCAACTAATGCATGTAGGGCAGAATTGGGCCGCTTTCCAGTAATAATGAAAATACAGAAAAGATCATTAAAATTTTGGCTACATCTAAATTCAAGTCCAAATTCGAGTCTGCAATTTAAAGCACTTCAAACCCAAGAGCTGAGCCCAGAAACGAGCCCTCTCAGTCAGCTGGTGTTGGACCTAACCAACCAAGCTGACACCAGCACTGCTTCAAAAGAAAGAATTCCAATAAACAAAATCATGAACCAATCAAAGGACTCATATTTACAACATTGGAAAAACGAAACAAAATCCCAAAGCCGACTAAATTGCTATCTGACCCTAAACAGAGAATATGAATTGGCTGAATATCTCTACTCTGTCAGAGATTCGAAGCAGAGACAGATCCTTACCAAGTATAGGCTGAGTGACCACCGATTGGCAATAGAAACCGGCAGACATAAAAAGACATGGCTACCCAAAGAGGAGCGTGTATGTGGTCACTGCCTGACAGGGGACGTAGAAACAGAGATGCACTTTCTCCTTTACTGTGATAAATATTCCTCACCAAGAGATTCATTATTCACAGAAATGACTACATTTATTCCAAATTTTAACTTATTAAACCCAGAGGAAAAACTAAAAATACTCATGGGCGAAGGAGCAATGGCTTCTCTTGCAGCCAAATATGTATTTACCTGCCATAGCCTGAGGGACACTGAATAATAACATCTGCATAGTAAGCAGTAACTTACTTATTATGACTGTTATTGTTATTACTGTTATTGTTATTAGTATTATTATTGTTGTTTATCATTCCAAATAGTAATGGTATGGGTGGTAATGGTAATGATAGCAGTTTAATGATGGTGGTGGTGGTAGTGGTGCATTACACCATACATTACATTCGACTATTGACTGTTACCATTTTATTGTTACTATTTTTATATTTAATTTTGTATTATTATTTACTGCCATTCTATATTATTGTTTGTCATTGTTTTAATTGTATTACAATGTATATTGTATACATTGTTGCTTTGGCAATATTGACACAATGTTTTTCATGCCAATAAAGCAGCTTGAATTTGAATTTGAATTTGAGAGAGAGAGAGAGAGAGAGAGAGAGAGAGAGAGAGAGAGAGAGAGAGAGAGAGAGAGAGAGAGAGAGAGAGAGAGAGAGAGAGAGAGAGAGAGAGAGAGAGAGAGAGAGAGAGAGAGAGAGAGAGAGAGAGAGAGAGAGAGAGAGAGAGAGAGAGAGCAGACTCAGAATCCCCTACAGTACAAGCACATGTTATTTGAAGTAACGGAAATGTACACAATGACATCTTGGTCCTAATACAACTCCTCTTTGACAGCTAAAAGCTCTGCCTACTGCCTGACATTTCAGAGAGAGAGAGTGATTGAGTGCTCAATCACAGTGCTTTCTTTTAATCCTATCCCAAACCTTAACCCTTACCGTAACCATTTGGAAATTATACCCATACTTAGTCTTTATGTTTTGTCCCAAACCTAAATTCTGTGTATTTTTTTGTGGCTTTTAATTGTTACATATAGCCTACAGTAACATAGTGCCTTGCAAAAGTACTCATCCCCTTCGCATTTTTCCCATTTTTGTAATATATTTTTATTTGGATTTCATGTAATGGACATACACAAAATCGTCCAAATTGGTGAGGTGAAATGAAAAAAATAACTAGTTTCAATAAATAAATAAATTTAAAATAAGCGGAAAAGTGGTGCGTACATATGTATTCACCCCCTTTGCTATAAAACCCCTGGGGCAACCAATTACCTTCAGAAGTCACATAATTGGTTAAATAAAGTCCACCTTTGTGCAATCTAAGTGTCACATGATTTGTCACATGATCTCAGTATATTTACACCTGTTCTGAAAGGCCCCAGAGTCTGCAACACCATTAAGCAGGAGGCACCACCAAGCAAGCAGCATCATGAATACCAAGGAGCTTTCCAAACAGGCCAGGGACAAAGTTGTGGAGAAGTACAGATCAGGGATGGGTTATAAAAAAAATATCCGAAACTTTTAACACGCCACGTGGCACCGTTAAATCCATTATAAAAAAATGTAAAGAATATGGCACCACAACAAACCTGCCAAGTGACAGACACCCCAAACAAATCACAGAACAGGCAAGGACGGCATTAATCAGAGAGGCAACAAAGAGACCAAAGATAACCCTGAAGCAGCTGCAAAGCTCCACAGTGGAGATTGGAGTATCTGGCCATAGGACCAATTTAAGCCATACAATCCACAGAGCTGGGCTTTACGGAAGAAAAAAATAAGCAAAAGCGTTTGATGTTCGCCAAAAAGCATGTGGGATACTCCCCAAACATATGGAAGAAGGTACTCTGGTCAGATGAAACTAAAATGTAGCTTTTTGGCAATCAAGGAAAATGTCTGGCGCAAACCCAACACCTCTCATAACCCCAAGAACACCATCCCCACAGTGAAGCATGATGGTGGCAGCATCATGCTGTGGGGATGTTTTTCATCGGCAGGGACTGGGAAACTGGTCAGAATTGAAGGAATGATGGATGGCGCTAAATACAGGTAAATTCTTGAGGGAAACATGTTTCAGTCTTTCAGAGATTTGAGACAGGAACGGTTCACCTTCCAGCAGGACAATGACCCTAAGCATACTGCTAAAGCAACACTCGAGTGGTTTAAGGGGAAACATTTAAATGTCTTGGAATGGCCTAGTCAAAGCCCAGACCTCAATCCAATTGAGAATCTGTGGTATGACATAAAGATTGCTGTACATCAGCGGAACCCATCCAACTTGAAGGAGCTGGAGCAGTTTTGTCTTGAAGAATGGGCAAAAGTCCCAGTGGCTAGATGTGCCAAGCTTATCGAGACATACCCCAAGAGACTTGCAGCTGTAATTGCTGTAAAAGATGGCTCTACAAAGGGGGGTGAACAGTTAATAGTTATGCACGCTCAATTTTTTTTTCTTATTTCTTGTTTGTTTCAAAAAAAAAAAAGAATAATTGCTTCTTAAAAGTGGTAGGCATGTTGTCTAAATCAAATGATACAAACTCCCCAAAAATCAATTTTAATCCCAGATTGTAAGGCAACAAAATAGGGAGAAATGCCAAGGGGGTGAATACTTTTCCAAGTCACTGTAACTAATACAAATGTTCTAATGGTCTTTCAAATAAACATTATTTAGCATTCTAATGTTACATAACACCTTCATAAACACAATAGTGTTAACAGTCAATAGCAGTGGTGTAAAGTACTTAAGTAAAAATACTTTAAAGTACTACTTAAGTAGTTTTTTGGGGGGTATCTGTACTTTACTATTTATATTTTGGACAACTTTTACTTTTACTCCACTACCTTCCTGATGAAAATGATGTACTTTTTACTCCATACATTTTCCCTGACACGCAAAAGTACTTGTTACATTTTGAATGCTTAGCAGGACAGGAATATGGTCCAATTCATGCACTTATCATCCCTATTGCCTCTGATCTGACAGACTCACTAAACACAAATGCTTGGTTTGTAAATGATGTGTGAGTGTATGAGTGTATGAGTGTGTGAGTGTATGAGTGTATGAGTGTATGAGTGTATGAGTGTGTGAGTGTGTGAGTGTGTGAGTGTATGAGTGTATGAGTGTATGAGTGTGTGAGTGTGTGAGTGTGTGAGTGTGTGAGTGTATGAGTGTATGAGTGTGTGAGTGTATGAGTGTATGAGTGTATGAGTGTATGAGTGTGTGAGTGTGTGAGTGTGTGAGTGCGTGAGTGCGTGAGTGCGTGAGTGCGTGAGTGCATGAGTGCATGAGTGCATGAGTGCATGAGTGCGTGAGTGCGTGAGTGCGTGAGTGCGTGAGTGCGTGAGTGCGTGAGTGCGTGAGTGTGTGAGTGTGTGAGTGTGTGAGGGTATGAGTGTGTGAGTGTGTGAGTGTGTGAGTGTGTGAGTGTGTGAGTGTATGAGTGTATGAGTGTATGAGTGTGTGAGTGTGTGAGTGTGTGAGTGTGTGAGTGTGTGAGTGTGTGAGGGTGTGAGGGTGTGAGGGTGTGAGGGTGTGAGTGTGTGAGTGTGTGAGTGTGTGAGTGTGTGAGTGTGTGAGTGTGTGAGTGTGTGAGTGTGTGAGTGTGTGAGTGTGTGAGTGTATGAGTGTGTGAGTGTGTGAGTGTGTGAGTGTGTGAGTGTGTGAGTGTGTGAGTGTGTGAGTGTATGAGTGTGTGAGTGTGTGGGTGTATGGGTGTATGGGTGTATGGGTGTATGAGTGTATGAGTGTATGGGTGTATGGGTGTATGGGTGTATGGGTGTATGGGTGTATGAGTGTATGAGTGTATGAGTGTATGAGTGTGTGAGTGTGTGAGTGTGTGAGTGTATGAGTGTATGAGTGTATGGGTGTATGGGTGTATGGGTGTATGGGTGTATGGGTGTATGAGCCCCTGGCTATCAGTTAATATTAAAAACAAGAAAATCGTGCCGCCTGGTGTGCTTAATATATGGAATTTTACATTTGTAATACTTTTACTTTTACTTTTGATACTTCAGTATATTTTAGCAATTACATTTACTTTTGACTCTTTTTAAGTACACTACTTTGCAAAAGTTCGGAAATGTCCTTGTTTTTGATAGAAGAAAAAAAATCCATTAAAATAACATCAAATTGATCAGAAATACAGTGTAGACATTGTTAATGTTGCAATTGACTATTGTTGCTGGAAACGGCTGATTTTTAATGGAGTATCTACATAGGCGTACAGAGGCCCATTATCAGCAACCATCACTCCTGTGTTCCAATGGCACGCTGTGTTAGCTAATCCAAGTTTATCATTTTAAAAGGCTAATTGATCATTAGAAAACCCTTTTGCAATTATGTTAGCACAGCTGAAAACTGTTGTCCTGATTAAAGAAGCAATAAAACTGGCCATATTTATTTAGACTAGTTGAGTATCTGGAGCATCAGCATTTGTGGGTTCGATTACAGGCTCAAAATGTCCAGAAACAAAGAACTATCTTCTGAAACTCGTCAGTCTATTCTCGTTCTGAGAAATGTTTACTATTCCACGCGAGAAATTGTCAAGAAACTGAAGATCTCATACAACGCTGTGTACTACAAGGTTTTTTTGTAATGGACAAAAAAAATTGCTTTTCTTTCAAAAACAAGGACATTTCTAAGTTACCTCAAACTTTTGAACAGTAGTGTATATTATAACCAAATACTTTGAGAATTTTGCTCTAGTAGTATTTTACAGGGTGACTTTCACTTTAACTTGAGTAATTATTTATGAAGGTATCATTACTTTAAATCAATTATGACAATTTGGTACTTTTTCCACCACTGGTTAGTAGTGTTAACAGTTAGTCGTGTTAACAGTTAGTTGTGTTAACAGTTAGTTGTGTTAACAGTTAGTAGTGTTAACACTTAGTTGTGTTAACAGTTAGTAGTGTTAACAGTTAGTCGTGTTAACAGTTAGTCGTGTTAACAGTTAGTCGTGTAAACAGTTAGTCGTGTTAACAGTTAGTCGTGTTAACAGTTAGTCGTGTTAACAGTTAGTAGTGTTAACAGTTAGTAGTGTTAACAGTTAGTTGTGTTAACAGTTAGTTGTGTTAACAGTTAGTAGTGTTAACAGTTAGTAGTGTTAACAGTTAGTTGTGTTAACAGTTAGTAGTGTTAACAGTTAGTAGTGTTAACAGTTAGTAGTGTTAACAGTTAGTAGTGTTAACAGTTAGTTGTGTTAACAGTTAGTCGTGTTAACAGTTAGTTGTGTTAACAGTTAGTCGTGTTAACAGTTAGTAGTGTTAACAGTTAGTTGTGTTAACAGTTAGTTGTGTTAACAGTTAGTAGTGTTAACAGTTAGTTGTGTTAACAGTTAGTTGTGTTAACAGTTAGTAGTGTTAACAGTTAGTAGTGTTAACAGTTAGTAGTGTTAACAGTTAGTAGTGTTAACAGTTAGTAGTGTTAACAGTTAGTAGTGTTAACAGTTAGTAGTGTTAACAGTTAGTTGTGTTAACAGTTAGTTGTGTTAACCGTCACATTGTTTCTGTTGCAACCCTATCGCAAACTTAATCGACAAAATTTGACATTTGGACAAAGATGGACAAATGACAGAATCTGAAGTAAAACCGTGATATCTTGTTGCAGTGCCATCTTCATTTATGCATCGCAAATGACGCTCTGATTCCTATGGGCTCTGGTCAAAAGTAGTGCACGATGTAGGGAATAGGGTGCCATGCTGGACTTATCTCACTGGCCACAGGAACAAGGCATATATACTTGATCATGTAAAAGATATGTCATGTTCTGAACAAAGCTGTAAAAGTTTAGTTCCTTCAGTTCAAATTCCACTGGCCTTATCTTATTTTCTGTTTTAACTCTGTGGATCAGTGACGCACACACACACACACACACACACACACACACACACACACACACACACACCCAAACGCACACGCACGCAGGCAGGCACGCACGCACGCACGCCCACACACACACACGCACGCACACACACACACACACACACACACACAGACACACACACACACACATCACAGACACACACACACACACATCACAGACACGGGATAAACATAAAGACTATTTCAAGTTCCGATCAAACATTCGCATGGACAGAGGACTGATGCTACCGCAGGGTTACTGAGAGAGAATTCAAACGTGTCCGTGTGTGTGTGAGTGTGTGTGTGTGTGTGTGTACTGCCTACCTGCCTACCTGGACACCAGCCACAAATCACCAGCATCAAGGGACACCAGCCATCAATTTTTCACTTTATTTCTTCCTTTGTGTGAGCACATTTTGTCGATATCACACAAGGACATGAAACAGAAGAACAGAGTATCGTTTGCTACAAGATGAGGATGACTATCTGACAGAGAGGAGGGATGCTTTTTTGTCAGGGACACTCAAAGATGTTTTTTCAAAATAAATATTTTCACAAAGAAAAAAAAACAAAGGCAGATCTCTCAAGAGTGACTTCGAAATGTCCTGAGGACGTTGGGAAATGCCTTTAAAACCGTCCACTAGGGGTAACAGTGAGAGCTATTCCCATCAAGTAGGCTTGGTTTTTGCTAGAGTCTTGTGGACTGGGATGGAGGATAGACATAATCCCATAACTCTGGATCAGAACTTTTTCATGTTCAATTC
Organism: Salvelinus namaycush; assembly: GCF_016432855.1. Taxonomy (NCBI): domain Eukaryota; kingdom Metazoa; phylum Chordata; class Actinopteri; order Salmoniformes; family Salmonidae; genus Salvelinus; species Salvelinus namaycush. The sequence goes on along the minus strand of NC_052341.1, from coordinate 1,091,459 downwards.
CAGTGGTGGACACTTGTTTGGAAAAACAACAACATTTTAACCGTTACCTGAAACCTTAACCCTTAATTGACCTTCTACACTGGATAGTTTCGTAGCAACTTCAAAATTTGACATTTGGAGAAACGTGGATAAACGTCTAATTCTGGAGAAAGACTGTGAGACCTCGTTGACACACATGGACACAGGAACACACATACACACAATGGACTGAAAATACTCATGTCAAATCACAAAAAACCTCCATCAATGTCAAATAAATAAAATATCTTTATATCATGGAAATGATATCTATGCCATTCAGCAGACGCTTTTATAAAATAAAAATCTCTGGAATAAGGAATATCAGTAAAATGTTAATTGAAGTGTTAAAATCTGCCTTTTATCTCTGATTAACAGATTGGATGATAAAACTGAAAACTGAAATAATAATTTCAGTCTCCACGGGTGGCAGTCTGCGGTTTAGGGCATTTTGCAATATTCATGAGCCACTGAAATGGAGAAAAAACATCTGCAGAATAATAATATATGACTTCATTCAAAATATAGAAGAGATTTCCCTGTGTTCTTTCTCCTTCTCTGTCCCCCTCCCTTTCATTCTCTGTCCCCCTCTCTATCCCTCTCTCTCCTTCTCTGTCCCCCTCTCTCTCCCTCCCTCTCCATCTCTGTCCCCCTCTCTCACTCCCTCTCCTTCTCTGTCCCCCTCTCTCTCCGTGTTCTTTCTCCTTCTCTGTCCCCCTCTCTCTCCCTCCCTCTCATTCTCTCCCTCCCTCTCTGTCACCCTCTCTCTCTCTCTCCCTATACCTATCTGTCCCCCTCTCTCTCCCTCTCTCTACTTATCTGTCCCCTTCTTTCTCTCTCCCTCTCTTCCATTGTACCCCTCTCTCTCCCTCCCTCTCTTTCATTGTCCCTCTCTCTCTCCCTCCCTCTCTTTCTTTGTCCCCCTCTTTCTTTGTCCACTTCTCTCTCCCTCTCTCTACTTATCTGTCCTCCTCTCTCCCTCCCTCTCTTTCTCTGTCCTCCTCTCTCTCTCTCTCTCCCTCTCTTTCATTGCCCCCCTCTCTATCTCCATCTCTTTCATTGTCCCCCTCTCTCTCCCTCCCTCTCTTTCTTTGTCCCCCTCTCTCTCCTCCCTCTCTTTCTTTGTCCCCCCCTCTCTCTCCTTCCCTCTACTTCTGTATCCCCCTCTCTCTCCCTCCCTCACCTATCTGTCCCCCTCTCTCTACTTATCTGTCCTCCTCTTTCTCCCTCCCTCTCTTTCTTTGTCCCCCTCTCTCTCCTTCCCACTCTTTCTCTGTCCTCCTCTCTCTCTCTCTCTCTCTCTCTCTTTCCCTCCCTCTACCTATCTGCCCCCCTTGCTCTCCCTCTCTCTACTGATCTGTCCCCCTCTCTCTCCCTTCTTCTCTTTCTGTAACTCTGTAAGAGTCACTCTCCCTTCTTCTCTTTCTGTAACTCTGTAAGAGTCACTCTCCCTTCTTCTCTTTCTGTAACTCTGTAAGAGTCACTCTCCCTTCTTCTCTTTCTGTAACTCTGTAAGAGTCACTCTCCCTTCTTCTCTTTCTGTAACTCTGTAAGAGTCACTCTCCCTTCTTCTCTTTCTGTAACTCTGTAAGAGTCACTCTCCCTTCTTCTCTTTCTGTAACTCTGTAAGAGTCAATCTCCCTTCTTCTCTTTCTGTAACTCTGTAAGAGTCACTCTCCCTGTGAACGGCCAAGAACAGGCATCATGTAGTACACTGGGTATGATCTAAGCTAACACGGAGAACCTCACTTCCTCTTGAATGTTTCATGGGATTCTAATTATTCTCATCTACAGGGATCAGATGAGGATACATCATGTGCTATCTTCTTTGATTCCCCTTTATGTCTCTCCTTTCCTCTCTATCTCCCTCTTTCTCTCCTTTCCTCTCTATCTCCCTCTCTCTCCCTCCCTTTACTTCTCTATCCCCTTTACTCATTATTTGTCCCTCACGCTCTTTCTTTGATAAAGGGAGAGTGAGAGGGATATTGAGACAGACAGACAGACAGACAGACAGACAGACAGACAGACAGACAGACAGACAGACAGACAGACAGACAGACAGACAGACAGACAGACAGACAGACAGACAGACAGACAGACAGACAGACAGACAGACAGACAGACAGACAGACAGACAGACAGACAGACAGACAGACAGACAGACAGACAGATAGATAGATAGATAGATAGATAGATAGATAGATAGATAGATAGATAGATAGATAGATAGATAGATAGATAGATAGATAGATAGATAGATAGATAGAGAGAGAGATAGAGAGATAGAGAGATAGAGAGATAGAGAGATAGAGAGATAGAGAGATAGAGAGATAGATAGATAGATAGATAGATAGATAGATAGATAGATAGATAGATAGATAGATAGATAGATAGATAGATAGATAGATAGATAGATAGATAGATAGAGAGGAAAGGAGAGAAAGAGGGAGATAGAGAGGAAAGGAGAGAAAGAGGGAGATAGAGAGGAAAGGAGAGAAAGAGGGAGATAGAGAGGAAAGGAGAGAAATAGGGAGATAGAGAGGAAAGGAGAGACATAAAGGGGAATCAAAGAAGATAGCACATGATGTATCCTCATCTGATCCCTGTAGATGAGAATAATTAGAATCCCATGAAACATTCAAGAGGAAGTGAGGTTCTCCGTGTTAGCTTAGATCATACCCAGTGTACTACATGATGCCTGTTCTTGGCCGTTCACAGGGAGAGTAACTCTTACAGAGTTACAGAAAGAGAAGAAGGGAGATTGACTCTTACAGAGTTACAGAAAGAGAAGAAGGGAGAGTGACTCTTACAGAGTTACAGAAAGAGAAGAAGGGAGATTGACTCTTACAGAGTTACAGAAAGAGAAGAAGGGAGAGTGACTCTTACAGAGTTACAGAAAGAGAAGAAGGGAGAGAGACTCTTACAGAGTTAAAGAAAGAGAAGAAGGGAGAGTGACTCTTACAGAGTTACAGAAAGAGAAGAAGGGAGAGAGACTCTTACAGAGTTACAGAAAGAGAAGAAGGGAGAGTGACTCTTACAGAGTTAAAGAAAGAGAAGAAGGGAGAGTGACTCTTACAGAGTTACAGAGTAACTAGTTCAGCGTGCCACTGCTTTGAAAGAGCCGGAGCAAGGAAGGCACACTTGGGCAGCTTAAGACACCAAACAAGCTTAAAACTTTCCACACAGCTCAACAACTCAACAGACTTCTACTGGTTTGAACAACTATATTTCTTACTTTCAGTCAATACGTAACATTTGGCATTTCAACAAGTCTATCAAGTTCAAATTGAATAACAAAGGTATCAAGAGTTTACTCGTACTTCTTACTTTCCGAATAGTTACATTTTGGCTTCTCAACAGGAGTTGTTTAAGTATAACTGAACATAACAAAGGTACCAATGCAGGGTTTTGATAGATAGAGCTGCCAAACAAAGGTACCAATGCAGGGTTTTGATAGATAGAGCTGCCAAACAAAGGTACCAATGCAGGGTTTTGATAGATAGAGCTGCCAAACAAAAAAGGTACCAATGCAGGGTTTTGATAGACAGAGCTGCCTCGTCAACAGATAACTATTTTGTAAAGTAATATTTCAATCTCCATGTTCTGACCAACGTGAGAATTTCTGACCCTGCAGCAGTTAGAGAGACATCCTGTATTTTGGTAGTGCCTCCATTTTGGCTTTGAGACCAGCGGTTTCCTCTCACCATGCAGTGAATACTAAGCACTCTGAGACACTGAGGTCAGCACGGAGCCGGCCGGTCAGGACAGGATCTAGTCAACCTCTGATGTCTAACCTTTGTGATTCACCCCTAGCAGGAGGAAGACACAAACACACAATATAGTCTGGAATAAAAAGCCCTTGTCACCGTGCCAAACTGAACCGAACTGGGCTGACTGATTTATGTATTTCTTCACACTACCCTTATCATAATAATTATTAATACTCTTATCATAATTATTGTAATAACCCTGATGATAATATTTTGGGGGGTTACAGACCAAACGCTCTATTTTCGAGGCTACCTGCCACACCTACCCTGACCACATGGCTCCAATAACTATGGTGAATCAGTAACCAGGCCAGTACAGCTTGGTTTGGTTGAACTGGAGAGTAACCAGGCCTGTATAGTTTGGTTTGGTTGAACTGGAGAGTAACCAGGCCTGTATAGTTTGGTTTGGTTGAACTGGAGAGTAACCAGGCCTGTATAGTTTGGTTTGGTTGAACTGGAGAGTAACCAGGCCTGTATAGTTTGGTTTGGTTGAACTGGAGAGTAACCAGGCCTGTATAGTTTGGTTTGGTTGAACTGGAGAGTAACCAGGCCAGTATAGTTTGGTTTGGTTGAACTGGAGAGTAACCAGGCCAGTATAGTTTGGTTTGGTTAAACTGGAGAGTAACCAGGCCAGTATAGTTTGATTTGGTTGGACTAGAGAGTAACCAGGCCGGACAGTTTGGTTCGGTTAAACTAGAGAGTAACCAGGCCTGTATAGTTTGGTTTGGTTGGACTAGAGAGTAACCAGGCCAGTACAGCTTGGTTAGGTTGGACTAGAGTGTAACCAGGCCAATACAGCTTGGTTAGGTTGGACTAGAGTGTAACCAGGCCAGTACAGCTTGGTTAGGTTGGACTAGAGTGTAACCAGGTCAATACAGCTTGGTTAGGTTGGACTAGAGTGTAACCAGGCCAGTACAGCTTGGTTAGGTTGGACTAGAGTGTAACCAGGCCAGTACAGCTTGGTTAGGTTGGACTAGAGTGTAACCAGGCCAGTACAGCTTGGTTAGGTTGGACTAGAGTGTTACCAGGCCAGTACAGCTTGGTTAGGTTGGACTAGAGTGTAACCAGGCCAGTACAGCTTGGTTAGGTTGGACTAGAGTGTAACCAGGCCAGTACAGCTTGGTTAGGTTGGACTAGAGTGTAACCAGGCCAGTACAGCTTGGTTAGGTTGGACTAGAGTGTAACCAGGCCAGTACAGCTTGGTTAGGTTGGACTAGAGTGTAACCAGGCCAATACAGGTTGGTTCGATTGGATGTTGTGGAAAGCCCTTTATTCATGTATTTAGCCAGGATAGTCCACTCAGAAACACTTGCCACTGTTTTCCAGGGGAAGAAGCTGAAGTAATCAAGGACTTGAGGACTGAGGAATCAAGGACCTGAGGACTGAGGAATCAAGGAAATGCAATTGATATTCTGCCAGGGAGTCTATGAAAGGGAGCTCCAAAACTGACAGCGTTGATTCTGAATCTCCTCGGCAAACCATTTGGTGCACAATATAATAATAAATCATATAATGGGATCCATTCTATTTCTATTAGGAACTATTTAGAGATCTTAGACGGCTCAGGCATGCCAAGGCTTCATTAGGGAGTGAAAACACTAGGCTATTCTGTGTATATACTGAGTGTGTACAAACCTTTGCCCTCAGAACAGACTCAATTCATCGGGGCAAGGACTCTAGGTGTTGAAAGCGTTCCACAGGGATGCTGGCCCATTGTTGACTCCAATGCTTCCCACAGTTGTGTCAAGTTGGCTGGATGTCCTTTTGGGTGGTGGACCATTCTTGATACACATGGGATTGAAGTGGATTTAACAAGTGATATTAATAAGGGATCATAGCTTTCACCTGGATTCACCTGGTCAGTCTATGTCATGGAGAGAACAGGTGCTTCATGTTTTTCACACTCAAACTGTCAGTTTGTGACCCTTAATTTAAGAATGATTCACGTTCGTTCTGCCTGTTTGTCTGCAGACTAAGAGACCAGCTCTTTTTAGTCAAGAGGGACATTTAGAGAACAGTGCACATGGCCCCTTGATGTACAGTGTTTACAGTTTTTTACAATGGCTAGGACCCATTTCTCCATACTTAGGTCACTTCTTCATAATTCTTCACACGAGGAGCACAACAGCAGTCTATGTGGGCTAAACTATGAATAATTTGTCATTGCTTTGGCACAAAATGCATTCAATGACTACATCTTTCAAATTTCATGAATTATTTTCTCACTCAGACACAACCATCACCAAAACTCTATGTACCTACAGGCCAATTTGCACATGTTTACATACTCTTTCCAAAACTGTTTCAGGATTGGTGGGTCCCAACGCGGGACGGTTGAGCTAACGTAGGCTAATTTGATTAGCTTGAGGTTGTAAGTAACAAGAAAGTTTCCCAGGACATAGACATATCTGATATTGGCAGAAAGCTTAAATTCTTGTTAATCTAACTGCACTGTCCAATTTACAGTAGCTATTACAGTGAAAGAATACCCTGCTATTGTTTGAGGAGAGTGCACTGTTTTGAACATGACAAGTTATTAATGAACAAATTAGGCACATTAGGGCAGTCTTGATACAAACATTTTAACAGAAATGCAATGGTTCATTGGATCAATCTAAAACTTTGCACATACACTGCTGCCATCTAGTGGCCAAAATCAAAATTTCACCTGGGCTGGCATAATACATTATGGCCTTTCTCTTGCATTTCAAAGATGATGGTACAAAAAAAAATACAAAAACCGATTTTTTTTCTCTGTATTATCTTTTACCAGATATATTGTGTTATAGTCTCCTACATTCATTTCACATTTCCACAAACTTCAAAGTGTTTCCTTTCAAATGGTACCAAGAAAATGCATATCCTTGCTTCAGGGTCTGAGCACCAGGCAGGTAGATCTGGGTATGTCATTTTAGGCGAGAAAAAAAAAAAAAAAAAAAAAAAAAAGCGGGCCGAAACTGAACGTTTTTAAGTTCACCCCCTAACGTAACACAAAATTGAATAAGAGAGCAATTTGCTACATTTCTACATTAATACCGTATTGAAATATATTCCAAATCTAAAAAAAATTAAACGACCAAAACAATTAGACCAACCACAGCTGATTCCCATTGTAGCTGAACACCTACCCAGGTGTTAGTCTTTCAATGTCATTACCATCTATACAAAAGGGGACATCTTAGGAATAATG